>NC_046980.1:21585267-21690267 GCF_009769545.1 Cyclopterus lumpus | reverse complement strand
TGGCAGAAGAAATGACACGTTCAGTTGGTCTGAAATGATTTACGGAGCTCAAGAAGACGGTGTTGCTGTTTCTATTCTTCAAACGTCTCCCCCTCTGTCACACACACACACACACACACACTCACTCACTCACACACACACACACACACACACACACTCTCTCGCTCTCTCTCTCTCTCTCTCTAGTACAATACAGTAGCCTTTGAAAATAGTCTTCACAAGCAGGGGAGAAATGCAATTATGAGAGGTCATCTTTTAGCCCAAAATATTTGTTTAACCGTTTCAAGGACTGCAGGCACAAGTGCAGTACATGTTATGAATTTTGACTGATTTGTCAAACAATCATCATAAGCACTTAGGCAAAAACTGAGAGAGACGCTCTTTATAAAATAAATAGAAAATCATGCCTTCAATTTATGATCACAAGGTATCTGGGTTTTATAAATGAAATGTATATTCCGGCAAATTACCATTTCGCTTGCATTTTTTTTCCTTCTTCTTTTCCTAAAAGGGAGCAAAAGAATCCTAATAGTTTTTTTTGAGTGTTGAATATATAACGCACCGAAGTTGGGATGCTGTTGAGATCCTCCACTAAAGATTGATGTTATTTTTCTGGACTGTCGGGAGGCGATGGGAGCAGTCATGTCATGTGGATCCTATTACAGGTTTAGAAGTGAGTCCTTGTTAGACTAGGGAGACCCTTCGGAGTGCCCGAGCCCCAGTTTGGGCTCCAGGTACGCAGCAGACACGAGTCCGTCGCTCCAATTGTAGCGCAGTAAATGGCCCAATTAATAACCATTCAATCTCTTTTTTTTTATGGTGTTATACTGTCACGGATGTTCTTTTATTTTAATTTTAATACAAATAAAAATGTAAATTTTTGGTCAAATAGTTTGAAAGTGTTAAAAAATATATATATATTAGAAATGAGACTTTATTTGGATTGAAGTTTCAAAGAGTAATTGTGCATTTTAATGTGTATCTCCGTGCTCCACAGCTCACTGTCCCCGAGTCAGATCGGGATCTAAGGTCATGTCACTGCAACAGAGCGCTGTGTGTGTGTGTGTGTGTGTGTGTGTGTGTGTGTGTGTGTGTGTGTGTGTGTGTGTGTGTGTGTGTGTGTGTGTGTGTGTGCGGCATGCATTTGAACCCTTGCAAAGGCTGTCAATTAAATTATACTAAGCTGTACATTTAACACCAACTTAAATCATTTTTATTTTTTTCAGCGTGAACAAAATGTCTGTGTTTCTCTCTTTTAATCAAGTCAAGAAAAAAAGAAAGTTCCAAAAAGCACTCAAATCAAAGTATTATCACAACAATTTAACTTCATCTAGGTAAAGTAGAAGAAACGGTCAACTTTATTCAATAGGATTAAACCGAAATTAAAGACGTGTCCTTCTTATCAAACACATTTAAAAGAAAAAATTCCATACACTTTTTTAAAATCAATTGTTCCCACAGGAAGTAAAGTAAAAGTAAAACAATTTATAAAAATCTGGAGCTCTGAAGTGCAAAACTATTAGGTTAATTGAATTAATGAGCATTTTAATACTGATTCAAATCTGCAGCCACTGGAAACTGATAATCTCATCCAAGAAAACTACCAGCAGCAGCGCCAGTGGAGTGTTTTACAAGTGACTTGTGCTGTCTACGTGTGATAAATACGGTATTCCACGAGTGGGGACGTTCGATCGCTTTGAGAATGACTTGCAAAGGAAAGAAACAATACAATAAAAACCCAAATGAGAAGCTGATTGGGATCTGTGGCAAACTTGGCAGACCATTTCCTCTCCTCACCTCTCCGTGAGTAGCAGCACCCACCAGAGCTGGAGGCGTCCCACTGGGAGAGCCTCTCTGTGGTTATCATACCCCATCTAGTGGCTGCAGTGGGTTAAAGGAAGAGAGGAGCAGGAGGAGGAGGAGGACGGTGTCAGCGCCACCTTTTAGACCTCCACTAGCTGCTCTCTACACTAATGTTGAAATAAGACGCTTTGCTATAGAGGTAGAAAGATTGTAGATATTTTTAGAGGAAGAAAATGACCTCGCTTTGGCTGCAATAACAATAATAATAGAGACATTGGATGCAAATAACCATCAAATTAAAAGAAAACAGAGACATAATTCCATTGAATTTGTTTGAATATCTCATTGAGACGAGCTTCAATGCGGACGGACAATACAGTAGTGCACGTAACACTCTTTTAAAAAGGTGCAAATTGAATTTCGTGGGGAAGAAAAGGCTTATGGAGGTGTTGAGACTGAAAACGGTGCGCGGCATCGGCTGTCGGAGATATGACGCCGTAAGAATGTGTGAAAGCGATGCCCTCTAGATCCCCTCTTTTCACAAGCCCATTATCCAATTGAAAAGTGATCTTCAGCGAACTCCCATTGTGCGCCTCTCTCGGAGAGTAAATGCACCAAAATTGATCGCAGGTCTCTGAAGTGGGCCCACGGAGCTGGAGTTTACACATGGGACCATTTTATTCACTTCTGGTGGCAATTTACAAAACATGTAAAACCGAGAGCTCTCCACCACGACGCAGGAGCTCCACCTGTCTCATAACCTTGTTGGAGCATAATGTTCCTGCCCATGCAGAGGAGGGGGGGGGGGGGGGGGTATTCAACAGTACGGTGGGACTGTCTCAGGAAGGAGCATCTGCTAATGTGTTGTGACTCCTGCTGTCAGCAGTTCAGCTCCACACCCTCCTTCCTGTACTTTCCAGCCATCTCCACGGCTCTGATGGCGCTTCAAAAGGCTGCTCGCCATCGCCCCGTGCTGAAGCTGTGGGGGCTATTAACAGTGTGCTGTGGTATTGATGTTTTACATTGTATGAGGGCAAAGAAAGAGGTTCACGTTGAGAATGTTCTGGGCCACCTGTAAGGTCAATATTTGGAGATGCCACCTGGTCGTACGATCAAATGGTCACAAGGTATAACTTACCTGTGTTATGTCACAGCAAGTGAAGGTGTAAGTCTATTAGCAATGTACAAATACCAAATCATAAGCCCAGACCTGTGTGTACCCAACAATAAAAAAACAACAATTTAACTATAAAGTTTAGCATTCATGTGCAATATATAAACGATTGATAGATGCTTTATAACACTATATAATACACAACAAATGTTGTAAGCTCATTTTCAAATTTTAAGTGTTTATTAACGTATTTGTGAGCAACTATAACTTATAGTGTATTCACTTATCTATAGATTTTTACCGGATGCTAGTTTGCAACATCCTTCCTTTTAAAGGGAGTTTTATGAAACCAATATATTGAGGTAAAAAGAATGTAAACTAAATACAGTGATACAATAAAGCACTCATTCAAAACACAACATTTAAAGGACTTTGAGTGTAAAGAATAAATAAATAATGAATGAAGATCAGCTGTAGTCAACATGTTCCCCATATATTAATGAATTTAAAGTATTTATCGATTATTACATTTGTGAATACATCATTTCTTCATGATTATTTATTTTCAAACAAAATATACACAGCTACAATGATGACTTATAACAATAAGATAATAACAATGTACCTGTTGTTTCAAAGATCTTCCTAAAGCTAATTATTAATGATTATATTTTGAAAGCCACATTAGGCTTTTAATGTAATACATTTAATCATGTTTAATACCCAAACTAGTTCATATACCATGCGGTGTACCACAAGGACCTATTTTAGGACCCTTATTTATTTTCCACCTGTATATCACTGACTTTTTATTAGTATGTACATTTTGTGGTCTGATGATACAAACATGCTTTTATCACATGTATATTTAAAAAATATATAAATGAGAAAAAAGTATGCTTAAGTAATAAAGGATTTTTCATATAATACATCTTTCGAGTCATTGTGGATCATCAGCAAATGGGATTTAATTAATGTGTTTTGTTAACTATATTATTCTGTGATTTATTACTTTTTAACTTATGGTAGTATTGTTTGGGCCAATACACACTCTTGGAATCTCTGTATCTTGTACTGCAAAAATGATTTACATACGATTGGAGAATCTCTCAAACTCTAGATAAAGAACATATATATTTTCGATGCGTTCTCTTTTTTCACAAAATACTGTTACAGATATAGTAAACTGTGGTATCAATCATTTAAAAATGGTTAACTAGTTCCAGATGCTCCGTATGATTTATAATTGTCAAAAGAAGTTATGGGTATAAAGAAATTTAAAAAAAAGTGACATAAAGAGCTGGTGAATAATAAAGCCAAAGAATGAGTGAAGAGGAAGTGTTAACTTTCATGGTACAAATGGAAAAAACATAAATCTGGGATGAGAAGAAGAAAAAACACCCTCCCAGAAAATTTCTATGAGCCTTTGAACAAACAGCCCTTCCTAATAATTGTCATTCAGCCCTTAAAAAGAGGGGGCTTAACATATGCGTTACTATAATCCTATATAACAACTCATTAAGGTTGTTCATGTGCACTTGACGTAGTGCAGTTCTACTCTTGACCATATATTCTCAGATATGATTCAAAAACAAAGGGTTGAGCTGTAAAGTTGCTCTGCTGTCCCAAGCCCTATTATATGGTTTATGATTATAGAGCCCTCAGCTGTCTCAACCTATTTCCTGAGCATCCTTTTTTAAAATCGGGCCATAACCACCATTACAGTTGTCCATCCAATGGGTGATGCAATCCCTGAAGCCAAAGCTCTCTATTCATTAGATTGTTTTAACGTGCCTGAAAGCGGTTGTGCAAATAAACAAGTGGTTACATTGAAAAGAGGGGAATCCCCGACAATTCCAACTTGTGCTTTTTATCTTATTAATCCCACGCAAACGTCATTTTGCAGGTCCCCGAAAAAAGGCCTTTATAAATTGCGTCTAATGGGCTCCAAATCAAGCACTAATTAAAACTGCATTAACCTTAATGGAGCTGAAAAATTGAGACCTCAATTTATTGGAGTTGTGTTTATACAAGGACTGGCTTCAATAATACATGACGCAACCGTCTGTGTGGGATGAGCCCGTCTTCCTAATGCGAACCTCCTGTGTGTGTGTGTGTGTGTGTGTGTGTGTGAGAGAGTGAGAGACAGAGAGAGATGGTGAGGTGTGTTTTGGCCCTCGCCGTCATTACAGGCCTTGTTAGAGGTTAACTTTAGCAACATTCAGGCGTCTTTAGCGCCGCGGAAGGAGACTGAGCCGCGCGGCGCCAATCAGCGTCACAGGTGTTCATAATTGTGTCTCTAATTGCTTCATTACTGCCGAGGAGGCCTGAGCCCCAGTCTGCGCTTCCACCACATCTGGATTTTGGGAAGAAGCCCTCTCCAGCTCAAACGAGGAGCTCCCTCCTGAGTTTTAACATGTATCTGCTTGTTGCACCGTGATTTCCCAGGAGCGCGTCATTTATTTGTACGCCGATTCTGACTCAAACGCCTTTAATGGAAATTCCCATGGCTGCCGGAGGGCGCTTATGGCAATTTGTTGACAGTGAGCACTCATTTGTTTTGCCGTGAATGAATGCGAAAAAGATTGGAAAAGGAAAATGAAAAGATCCGACATGCAAATGGTGTTCGCCCTCGTGCTCCAGTGAAGTAAAGGGAGGTGTATCCTTTACTTCCCTGTGTGTTTTTGGTGTTGTCCCAAGTCACTTGAATTGTTAGAAGACCCTTGAGATTTCCCTCAAGAGACCTGCTGTCCTAATGAATCAAGCCTCTCCATTGTGGGAAGGACCTGAGGGGGGGGGGAACTGTGATTCTTTATTACTGAGGCTTCAGCAAACCCGCCAAATGCACCAGAGATCCCTCTTCACTCTTGTTATGTCAGATGACTGGAATCACAAAGTGACAAAACACAAACCTGGACCTTTTTTAAAATCTGGAGAAAAAAAAAAAAATCACTCCATGTCTGCCTGATTAGCCACTGTCTAATGGCTGCGATGCTGAGGTCAACGCCGTTAATGAGACATTTAACATGCCATTTGCAGGAAGTGCCCCCAAGATCTCCCCTCACTCTCAGATAAGCTCCATGACACACGTGTGAAATGGTACGAGGGGGGGGGGGGGGGGGGGGGGGGGGCGAGGCTCGACCTCAAACCTCCAGCCACCTCTGCCCACCCACACAGGCTGTTATGTATCCATGCTCGCGTCAAGCCCGGGCCTGCGCGCGCCAATTAACTCCGAGCCATATGGATTTCAACTGTGGCTTTTGGCAGATGTTTGTCCAACCCATCGCTCAATTTGCCGCGCGAGGGATTTGGTGTCACCTTTTGGGAGTTTCGGATTTTTGATTATCAGTCTTCATCAGGTGGATTGGTGTTATCCCAGAGGTGAAATCGCGGCCCAATGTGGCCTGTTATTTATACATGAAAGGGATCTCTCATTCGCCCACAGCTCCAGCAGTCACTCATGGGAGCCGCCGCCACCGCCATTGTTCACCTGTAAAAAAAAAAAAAAAAAAAAAAAAAAAAACTGCGCTCAAATTGATTCAACATTGTGGATCATATTCATGTCCAATGATGAAAGTCTCGCAAATCGAATGTATAAAATGAATTCAAATTGTTAAGAGAAATCAAACAATGGTTGGTACCGTTCTTCGCCCTGCCGTCAGATGGAGACGGGCATGTCGTGACTCGATTCTCCCCGACAACACAGTCTTCAGTCAGGCATGTTGAAGTCCTCGGAGGGCTCGCCGGGGTTTCGTGTAATGTCAACACTCGAAACACAACATGCTAGTCTTGATTTGTATCACGCCTCAGACATTGACGTCTCTCATACGTGGTGGCTGCACACAGGAATCCAACGATTGTGACGCAATGCATATCGATGGTCGATCAGCCTCCAGAAAGTCCGAAAAACTGAAAAAACCGGAGTGAACATTTCCCCTCTCCCCCCATTGTCTGCCCCAAATTGGTAGGCATTTCAAATACAAGCGTTGAAATATTTCATGTTCTTTGCAGCTTATGTGCAATAGACTTGGCAGCAACACAATAGCTATGGGAGGTGATTTATTTTCTTAAAGTAATTAAATGCCTACTTGATCTTTTTTTTTTTTTCTGGGAAAATTTGAGAATGTGGCAAACAAATTAAAAGAGCACTCCATGACTAAACCTATCCCTAGGATTGGTGGAAACATCACAGGCAAAACGGGAGCCAAACCTCCTTAATCTACGTGGCGACATTCGGGAGTTTCTGAGGAAACAATTCGGAAACATGCATTCTATTTCTGTTTGCGCCCGATTATTAATTTCAATTTATGTAACCCCACTTACTCCCACAGTTTAATTAATGATGCTTGTTATCAGCTGTGTTTAAGAGGTAATGGACAATGCTGAATTTTGAGTGTTTACAGTGCTGGAGAAAAATCCCGCTTTACCCCTTTGTAATGGACTGCCAGCAAACAAGAGATTAACAGTGTTTGTCACTCTTGCTGCAGCTGTGTTATAATGCAAAGCAAAGAGGGGTGGGCTGTGGGGGAGGAATTAAACACATAACTTTGAAATGGTGACTTGAAATAGCTACCATGGTCAGAGGAACTGGCATGCCCCTCCATCACCTAATCCATACCATAGTTCCTGATCTAATTAGAGGGAGGCTCAGCGCTAGGCCTGCCATAAAAGAATAAAGAGCACAGGCAGACCGTGTGCCCAGGGAGCGGAGGGAATAAGAAGTCAGTGAAATAGAGAGAGAGAGAGAAGTAAAGAGGAGGAGGGAGGAGAAACAAGTGCACAGTGAGCTGAACAGGTGAACATGGCTGACCACTGATCTTATCCGCCCACTCTCAATCAGTATAACGGTGTGTATATTTTTTAACATGTTTAATCTATTCACCAGATTATTGGCTAAACTGTAATACTATATATGTGTGCAAAAACATGTACATCTCTCCAAGAATGCTACACAAACATATTGAGCTGCAATAAAAAAAAAGACAGAAGCAGACTGGATACTCGCAAGCCAACAAGGTAGCTGGACAGCATGGCGCTAATTGGCTTTAGGTGCTAATCTGATTACGGGAGACGTAGAAGCATTTTATTAGCCGACAAGGGTAATAGTGCAGCAAATGTTGCATCATGCAATTTATTCCAATTCACAGTATCCACATAATTCTTAAAAAAAAAGAAGGTGCAATGTGTAAAATCTGGCCAAAATCTTTCTTTAAAACGTCAGAGAAAATGAACAAACAAAAATCGAATGTGAAGACGTTTCAAAGATATCATGTCAATGACGTTTATGTATTATATTGCGGAGATATCTAATTAAGTTTCAGCACTTTGGTTAAAATGGTGTCTCTTCTTGCCCTGCTGTTAGTTAGTTGTTGGCTTTTTCTTTGTATAACTGATGACTGTGAATTAAGATTGTCTGGACTCAGTAGTCGAGGTGAAATGCTGCCCCCTATCTGTTTGGAGCAGATGGCTAGATGTTACACATTGCACCTTTAAACTGAAGGTAATTACCGGGTACACAGATACAGTTTCACAACATGTTACACGCGAGGCAGGTTTGTGAAACAACAGATATATTGTTTTCAGAGAGATACAGAGCCTAGAATGGTTTAAAGAAATGTAGTTTGTGTGCACAAATCAGTTATTTCTGCCCTTGAATTGGTTAAAGGTCCCCTGTGGAGTCTTTGTCCACTAGTAGCGCTATGGAGCCATGTCTTTGGAAACACTGAACGGAAACCGTAAACTCGACACACCTTTAATTCATTATCAAATTAATCATTTTTGAAAATGTACAAAAGGTAATGTTAAACAATAGCCCAACAATATTGACATGACTATTTGTACGCAGGGCAAAGAGCTAGCGGGATGCTAATACAGCCATTGATTACCTCAGCCACTACTGTTACAGCATCATGAGCAATGAGCACAAATGACTAATTCATGTCCACAAAATAGTAATTCAGTAGTAAGCATTTCTAATTTGTGCACATGCTAAATTAAAACAATTCCGGACACCTGCATGGCTTCATAGACTACGACTCATACGGCAATAACTCAAAACAAAACCAGAAATGTTGCAAAGAGCCAGAAAACTCGTTGTTTGTGATGCAGAAATCGACCATTTTCCCCTTCCACCTAGACAGGATGAAGTCATTTGAACAGCCCGGCCCCTGCTCGGCTTCAAAGTGTCCGTTTGAGGTCTCAGACTGGACACTTGCTGCAGGTGCAGCGTTGGAAACACTGATGCAACACCAGAAATGTCCGAACCCCCTTCCATCACAGGGGAGAGGGGGGGGCGAAAGAGCGAAGTGAAGTCACCTCATGTGTCTACCTGATCAGACATGCAGCCTAAATTCAAATTTCCAACATTTGAAGACCTTTCAAAGCCAAACTGCATAAAACCAAGTGGGGAGATAAGATACCTCCCCTGGGTACTCAGGTGAAAGTAATAAAAATCACTCTGCTGCCTCTCCAGATACAGTAGAGCTACAATAAGTTAGCCGAGGATTACGCTGCCGAGTAGCCGGAGGCGGCGCGTGTATCATCAGCCCGGATAACTGCACTATTGCATTCCACACAATCGCGCATTGCCAGTAATGTACTCTGCACTCTGAATTACATTCACGGGGATGTCAGTAAACTCCCCTGTGATGTATCTTTGTGGGTTAAGAAGTGAAATACACTGATCCACAAGTAAGATAGATGTGCTTACCAAGGTCAAGGAGGCTCCCCGGCGTAATTACGTGCCTACCAAACACAAAGGGCATTGTTATTGGACAAGTATAATGCCGCACATTACCAGAGCAACACAGCTGCCTCTATCAGCGAACACTAGCTCGGGAAGACATAGGGCGGGCATCAATTTAGCCTACTTATCTAAAGTCTCTAATTACTTGGTTTATTTGATAAACAGAACAAGGAGAATCCTTAAATGATTCTGCAAGATCCAAAGGGGATTAATTTCTTACTCCTTGGAAGAAAAAAAGAAAAAAACAAATCGCTGGAAGAATCCCTTATTTCACTCTTTAATCACACATTAATTAGGAGCAATAGGGGCACCAGTTACACTTGGCATTTGGTGAGATTGGGGGAGGAAAGAAAGAGAGGAGAAAAAGGGCGGCATTAGCCTCTCCAGAGGAGGAGGAGGCGAGCACATCAGGCTAAGACAAAGACAACACAATCAGACAGAACAGCAGGAAGTGCGAGTTGGGAGAATGGGGATCCGAGCTTCTCAAGCCCCGTTCACACACAAAGCACATCTTTCCTTCGGGAAACGCAGACTCACTGGTCTGAAGTAAATATGTCACCACTGTTTTATTCTAATAAAGGTTGTTACGAACACCTGCTCCTCTATAGACACGCGGTTCACATATCCACGGCGTCCTTTAAGAATGTTATTTTACCTTTCCTTTAGTCGAAGGTTCTTATTTAGGCTAAACGTCTCTTGATGGGAAAGGGGAAAGCCTGCACACACCAGACGGGAAGGCAAAGTTCAGGAAGTTCAAAAGAGGAGAAACATTCCGTGGGCGTGGACACAACACACACGGGCCAGTTATGCAACGGTCAAATAAATCATTATCATAAAGCAATTAGATGATGTGACACAACACAGGAGGTCACTGACTAGAGAAACAGCTGCAAATGTCGCAAGTAGCAATCAAACTGTCCGGTGTGGAGCGTGTGGGGGGGGGGGGGGGAGTGTGGAGGGCAATGGCCTCTGGGAGATTTAGCAGTTTAAGAAGAGCACTCCAGGAAGAAAAGACTGCATACATGCTGCAAAGCGGGGGCTAAACACGACGGCTACGTTTACATGCATGGACGTTCAATTAAAGGTTTGTTTGAATTGTGCCATTTACAAACCAACTGGCAAAAAAAAAAACTAAACAGGAAAAGCAGTAATTATGTATCAGATACTTGTACTTTTTGTTGATATTCTATCAGATATCATCTTCTCCGTCTACCTGTACAGTCACGGTGCAATGCTAACAGATCTGCTAGCACAACGCTGAATAATTTGACACATCAAGAAAGCGCTGACGTGTGTTTTCAGGTGAACACAACATGTTTTAAGATGTAGTTTTACGCACCAAGCAAGGTCCTGACAACCCACATGTGACAGTTACTGTACATCAGGGTAAACAATGGCATCCCCCTTTGCATCGCGGGTTCTGGTAGGAACGCGATTCACTCGCACGCCTTCTACCACAAATAACCTTTCAAAAAGCACAGCACCGTCAACGTTACAGCACCGGAACCAAAATACGACAAAGCTTTCAAGTCTTCCCTTAAAACATTTTTCATCCAAGATGAAAACCGTATCGAAAAACAATGAACAGAATTGCCCGTAAAAATGTGTTTTGAAACCATTATGCTCTCAGTCTGTTTTCCTATTTCCAGAGCTTGAATAAAGAGGTAGCTTCTCAAGCAATCTCGGCCTTGTTTGTTTAAGGTAATTACTACTTGTCCTCCCATCCTGCCGGCCCAGATGATGCATGAAAATTACCATTCCCCTACTTCAATCAAAGCTGGAAAAAGAAAAGGGAGAATGGGGGGGTGGCGGGGGGGCGCACAGAGGCGAGCAGATGGGAGGGGGAGGCGGTGGGAGAGGAACTCTGAGAGAGGTGCAGAGCTCCCTCCCCGCATGACAAGAAAGGGCACTGTCTCTGATTAATTAGCTGGAGTTGGTAATCAGTTTAATAAGACTGAAGTTGATGGTGAGAGGTCCCCTTTGGCGGAGCTACGCTAAGCTTAGCACTCTGTTCAGGGCCCTCGCTTTCTTCCACCAAGTAAACACGCAGTGTCTATTTACATAAACAGTTGTTTCTTTTTTTTTGTTAGGGGCTATTTTTTTCCCTTGCAAAACTGCCTCAAAGCATAACACCAGCGCTTAAGTCGCTCCCAACAATGGCAGCGGGATTTGCAGACAAATTCATGAATTTTTTTCCAACATATGAGAACTAATTAAATTGAGGCCTTTTTTGAAATGAATATAGTGCGAGGTACTCACCAAGCCCGACGCACACAAAGAGGGTATAATTCAGCGATTGAATTGTGGCGTGATAGCATTCAGCCTTTTACCATGGTGAGCTATACAGATGGCCGGGGTTTCTTTCATTCTTCTCTTTCTTAATGGCAAATCTCATTATGGCAGTTATCACTGTATGGGGGAACAAGACGGGAACGGCGGGCCCACAAAGCCACGCGGTACCTGTCTGACGCGCAACATGATACTTACTGTGAGGTCAGATCGTGATGGGAATTTTTGTTTCAATGATTATTGTTACAGGACACACAACACACTGTAGTTACGCTGCTGCATCAAAAGTAAGCAATGGGATGGAGAAAATATCGATTTCATGACCACTTCAAGGAATAGTTTGACATTTTTGGGAAATATACTTATATTGTTTTCTTGCCAAGAGTTACATGTGACAACCGACACTGCTGGAGCAGAGAGACACTTAACTTAACTTGGAATCACGACTGGAAGTGGGAGGGAAACATGTCGCCTAACTCCGGTCAAAGGTTAAATAAATCGACCTTCCCAGCGCCACTAAAACTCCCTAATCAATAGTGACTTCCTGGAGTCCGCCACATCAACCTCTTTAAAGCTACAACTCATCAGTTTAACTTTTTTTTTGTAGGGATTAAACAAAGGAGATATAATGTGTTAATTATTGAGCCGTAGTCTTTGGCTAAACACCATCCAAACCCACGGAACTTCATTTTAATGGAAATACCAAAGTTTCAAAAGACACCAGATTTGTCACATAGAGATCATGGATATAATGGTGCGCCCATTGAATACTACACTCTACTACACACCGTCTGTAAATATGTTTTTCATTTATTCGGTTTCGTCGTTTTGAAAATGAAAAAGGAGTTTTAAAGGATGAGACTGGCATTCTTCTATATGCTTCTAATTGCAAACAAATCTTAGAAGAACTAAACCAACAATGTGTTAGTTTGTCTCTCAGCTCCAGCCCCATTTTCCGCACTGAAGCAAAAAACTGCCATCTTTATAGCCAGGAGATTACTGACCGTACCCCATGAAGTCAATGTTGATTTATCTATCATGTGACGGCACTGCCATGAATATTTAAACCGAAATGACGATCTTTTCCTTAACCTAACAAAGTAGTTCACGATATTTTCCTTAACCTAACAAAGTAATTCACAATCTTTTCCTTAACCTAACAAAGTAATTTACAATCTTTTCCTAAACAAAGTAGTTCACGATATTTTCCTTAACCTAACAAAGTAATTCACGATATCTTCCTTAACCTAACAAAGTAATTCACGATCTTTTCCTTAACCTAACAAAGTAGTTCACGATCTTTTCCTAAACAAAGTAATTCACGATATTTTCTTTAACCTAACAAAGTAGTTCACGATATTTTCCTTAACCTAACAAAGTAATTCACGATCTTTTCCTTAACCTAACAAAGTAATTCACGATATTTTCCTAAACAAAGTAATTCACGATCTTTTCCTAAACAAAGTAATTCACGATCTTTTCCTTAACCTAACAAAGTAATTCACGATCTTTTCCTAAACAAAGTAATTCACGATCTTTTCCTTAACCTAACAAAGTAATTCACGATATTTTCCTAAACAAAGTCATTCACGATATTTTCCTAAACCTAACAAAGTAATTCACGATCTTTTCCTTAACCTAACAAAGTAGTTCACGATCTTTTCCTTAACCTAACAAAGTAATTCACGATATTTTCCTAAACAAAGTAATTCACGATCTTTTCCTTAACCTAACAAAGTAGTTCACGATATTTTCCTAAACAAAGTAATTCACGATCTTTTCCTTAACCTAACAAAGTAATTCACGATCTTTTCCTAAACAAAGTAATTCACGATCTTTTCCTTACCCTAACAAAGTAAGGGTAAGGAAGGGGGGAAACTAAAGTTGAAGTGGTTGAGATGAATCACAAGTGTTTCGTCAGCGACAGTGAATCCTTGTTTTTCCTCCATCCGTTCACTGAACCCTGCTTGGACGTAAACGTGCGCCTTCTTTCCAGTTGGACGTTTCTCGCCCATCAAACCAAATAAAACGATTGCCAGCTGGATAGTCTTTTTTTTTTCTTTCAGGTTCTCTGCAACTCGTTCTTTTGAACCCTGTTCTCTCATTCCAAAACGTGAACTAGTCATATGAAGCCTCTCACATGTCAAACCTCTATAAAAGTATAATTTAACTTCCTACATTGTTCACTCTGCTACTCTTAAATCTAATAAGTCATAACTTAGACTAGTCCTGGAATGAAAAAAACAAAACAAGCTGTTGCCGTCATGGCCGAGCAGCTTCTATCTAAAGTGAACTCTGAGGACCGAGCCAGAGATAAGGGCGCGTCGCCCCGCGGCGTTAATGATCGTCCGCTGTTACAACACAAAGACAGTCAAGAAGCAGATAGGGCACAGAAATAATTTAGGCAGTGCTAAGTGGTCCATTGTCATTCAAATGATAAATTATGCTTGGCAGAGGTTTTAGAGTCACTTTTACAAAGCGTTGCTATTGTTTGTGTCGAGACGAGGTTTCAAGGGGTCGGAAAGGAGGGAATTACTTGGGAGAGTTCGCAGTTTCTTGGGGTTTGGACGCAAATTGGTTCCCAGCTCATCGGGTCTGCTCTGACAACCCGCCGACACGGCGACATTAGTGCTGGCAAAGGTTTGGAGTCAACATGGAAGCTTAGATCAGTGGTGAAACTCTTACACACAATAATTGAACAAATAATACAGATTTCCTCTACAATATGTAATGTTGCAACGGTTCTTAATGACTCGTATGCATTTCCTAAGACTTATAGGATCCTATCACCCGTATCAGTTTCCTCTGACAGGTCTACGCAGTATTTACTGTGCTTACTGTGAACCATACCTTAGCTGCTTTGACACATTAATAAGCAATACGTAATAGTTATATCTGTGTTTTATTTTTAAATAAATTGCTACCTCTGATAGATCTCTCTTTCATGAAATGCGACGCAATTATTCTAATTATGTTATAGAGTATCTACTATTATAAACGTATTAGCCTACTTTAACTCATACCTGTACAGATACCATGTAGCTCAGTAGCTAACGCGGCATTCGGATGTCACACTTTGCATGATGCTGCCATAGTCCTCGAAGCTTTTTATCCCATTGAGTTGTTAGTGTTTTATTTGTTTCTTTTAATGGCAAAGTTAACATTAAACACAGATTCAAAATTAGAGTTCTTGAGAATAAATTGATAATAAAATTTAAATAAAAAAAACCAAACAATCAAATAAACAACACGGAGCGATTCATGATCATTATTTTGTGCAAACTTTGTGTGCAGAGTGTAGGTTCAAAGGGGCTCTGCATCGAAGGATTAATCCAATGCTCTTGTTGCAGGTCAACTTCAGTACTAATCGATCAATAACAAGTCTGGAGCGGTTTCTTCCCCCTTTTACGATCGAGAATGAGTGTTCTTCAGAAGGAACCACGCAATAAATGACCACACGGGCCCGACATACCGAGGTCTTTCCTGGGACAAATCAAGGTAACGTTAATTACACCCATTCAATTCATTTGCTCAGTGTAAATCCCCCCCGGCTGCTCTGGATCACGCTGGGTCCATTCTTAAAGATACAAAAAGGGGTCTCAGGTCCTGTGTGTGTGTGTGTGTGTGTGTGTGTGTGTGTGTGTGTGTGTGTGTGTGGGGGGGGGGGGGGGCGGTGGGGGGGGGGGGAGAAACACCAGATCCGTGGAAGTTATATCGGCGTGTTTATACACTATAACAAAAAGAAGAGAGGAGGAGCTTAAATTAACTCGTTGGTGGAAAAAAGACGGACTGGACGTTTCAATACAATATGTTGTATTGTATGTTGTCATATGTTGCGGATCGTCACCTATTTCCTCCCTTCTCTCTCTCTCTCTCTCTCTCTCTCTCTCTTCAGGTACTTGTCACTGCTTAGGACGTCATTACCTCTTGTTGGGACCGTTAAATGGTTCCATAAAGAAAAATGAAATATTCATTAACGCGGTTAATAATTCATTCAGATAAAAATGCAGTATGTAGTTTTGCAGAGTGCAGATGAACGCATAATGGGTGCACGCTCAGCATATTTGTGCTCGGGAATGTTTTAAAAAATATATATATATGTTTTGCGATAGCAAAAGAAGAAAATTAATTGAAAGTTCATTTTCTTGTTCTATAAGTTATGCTAAATGATAAAATAGATGCTTTCCAAGCAGTTTCAAACTAAGAAACAATTAAAGGGGCTACATGAGTGACCCGGGTGCTACAGTATGGGTTTTAATTACCGAGGGTGTGCATTTAAACATTACATTTATCACGTTGTAAATGTTAGCTTGACCCAATTCCCACAGCGAGGGGGAAACGGCGTGAAGCACTTTGTACTTAGCTGCCTGAAACCATAACCTCCGCTTATCATTTGACAAAAGCAGGCAGAACCAAAACCGTACACATTCATCATTTTTGCCATTAGTGCAAAAAACATCCAGTTGCTGCGCCCAAGATGTCACATGACAGGTCTGCACTCGTCCCTGTCCGGAGACGGCAGTAAGTAAGTAAGTGTTCCCACGCGCCGCCGTGTAAACACCCGCTCATCCAAACAGTCAAACTCATTTCCTCACGCCGCGGAGCTTCATTTCTGGCGTTCAGATGAATCACTCCTTCCTCTAATTATCAATTGTGACACCCGTAATCACCGGGAGACTGTGGCGTCGACTAAACGGCGTATCTTTTGTGTTATAATTCTGTGCATCTTGACAAACACGACCCATTAAACAACCCCGTGGCCTTTTTTCAAGAGCGACGATTACACTAATTAAAATGGCGAAACATCTGAGGGGGGGGGGGGGCGCTGCAGACGTGCCAGAATTAAAACAGGTCATTAAATCAGCCGAGGAATATGTCAACATCCAACGCTGCTGCCTGTCGCTCACAAATGAGAGGACGGTACAAATACACCTTGTGTGCACTAAAATGGGCTCATGACAGAACACTTAAAGCCCAAACCCATCCTTATTGTTTTGCTTTCAGAAAGTCGGGGTTTTATTGTTGTGGTTTATGCCGTACATTAGTTTTCCCCAATGGGAACAAGTGGGGGAAAAAAATATGTCCGCCGGCATACCCTTATGAAGATGAAACATTCGGTTAATGTAATAACGACTGAAACCTTTATTCACACGTGGAAACGTCCAACGGCAGCGAGTGTAACAAGTCGCGGTTTACACAATAAAAAGACACGCGACGCTAATATGTCACAACAACAACAACAACACGCCCGAACGAAGCGACGCGTGTACGCGCGAAGGCGCTCGTCTTTATCAGCGGCATCGCGGCGTTAATCCTCTCTAGCCGGCGATGTCGTGTTACCGCCGACACATGTTCCCTTTCATACAACAGCAGCTTTCCAACCATTTAATGGGATTGTTGCTGGTTTCTTTTCACCCCCCCCCCCCCAACACAACACAACACAACACTTTTCCTAGAAGTGGTTCCACGATGTGCCCGAGGAGTTTGCCTCCTTTGCGTTTCACAACAAATCCGCCCAGGTCAGGGGGCTAAGATTGGCCTCCAGGAAGAAACCCGGTGAAACGCTCCCCGACACCACGATGAGGGGAAAGTGGATTTTCCAGCTTAAGAGCAGAATCATCTCTGCTCAGGGCATCGTTCTGTGTTCCTAGAGATTAATAAAGCGAGATGCTATTGATACGGCGCCGCGCTGATGTTGGATCCGCGCTCACTTAATGGGTACATGGCTTCTACATGTTGTTCCCACACACACACACACACACTCAGATGCTTTTTGTTCTTCCGCTGAGGCTAAAGAAAACCTTCGAGAAAAAAAAAGTTCTGAAGATGCGGCGCGTGCGATCAAGACCTGCAAGTAAAAAACGACTCATAACCCCCCCCCCCCCCCCCCCCCCCCCCCCGACGCTCCAGAAGGCTCTGAAATTCGACTACTTTCTGTCCCGTTAATGAAGCATCTCTGATGTTCCCTCACTCCTCAGTCGAGATATATTTTTCATAGCAGTCATCAAAGTGAAGAAATCCCACGTTGTCCTTTGATGTGCTTAACGCAGTTTTAACTCGCGTCTCATTACAGAGATAATTAATAGTTTAATTAGCACCGATTCTCACCGACTGACAGCCGCTCAGACACGCGGTCACGTGATTCGCTTGGATGGGAAAACGATGGAGAAGCTGGTTTTTTTATTATTATTTTTTTGGTCAAATTTCAGCAATTGGTTTTTTTCGTGCCATCCAGCTTTTGTTCAGGTTTTTGTGTCACGGATTGCCCCCAAACTTTTAGTTCTGATGTTTAGTTTGTTTTTTACCTCGTCAGCGTTTCAGCCGACACAGCAACGCGGCTCCCCACCAGGGGACACAAGTGCAACGCAAACAACTTAGGTGGGATTCATTTTTAATTCTCATTACCTTGAAGCAAAGCAATCATTTTCTATGGTTGAAAAAAAATAAAATAAAAGTAATTCTCATTCTCGTGCTTCTTTGCGTGCCATTTGCAATTAACACTTCGTGGGAATCGGAAATCGAGCGCGAGGCAAACGCCGCCGATGGAAAAAGATCAAAGTGGCGGCGAGAGGAATCGAGGAGTTTACGGATGCTGAAGAGAGCTCATCGCACAATGAGCAGCGAGAGGCGGCGCGGGCCTCTTGTTCGGGATGAGGAACAATAGCTCGTCTCCCAACATGGGTGAGGGCCAACAGGCAAAGCCTCCGTTTCATGTCTCAACACCCAAAACGTTCACTCAACTTCCCGTTTACAACAACTGTTTACGGCAGCCAACATTTTTCATTTTCTTCTCCCAAATCCTATCGCACATTATCCTGTACATTGCATTAGGGCCCTAATCTTTCCTTTCTCTCCCTTGGAAGAAGAAAAGGAGCGCCTTCATGATTAACCCACTTTACAGCAATAAATAAACGCATCATCCAGTAATGTACACCAGATTTAATTTGAGAGGGTGGTGGGGGGGGGGGGGGCGGCCAGAACACTCAAATCACTGAAATGTAATGAAAAATAACACAATGCAGACACCAATGGGCGCCTTAGGAATTAATTTGAATGCTCCATAATTTTCTCTCTCTTTCTTGTACCCTCTGGATTGGTTTTTCCCTCAGCCAACTGTGTGGCTGGCTGCCCCCCCCCCCCCCCCTCCCCCCAATATCAACACTCAAGTCTTCAAAATATACAAAGAGAATAAAAAAGAAACAGGATCAGTTTGCCATAAAAAAAAATTTAAAAAAAGAAAAGAAAAGAAAAACATTATCAAATGAAGTTTAAAAAAAACTCAAACTAAAAACAACCAGTGGTTCTCCTCCGTGTTGGTCACATGAAGCCCATGTTGCTTTTGGTTTCCCATCGTCTCTTAGCCTCAAACCTGCAAGCAGAAGTAAAAAAAAGAAAAAAAGAAAGATGTTGAGTGACTGAACCCTTTATGAATACATTTTTGCTGTCAATCTCTGAGTGAGGGATCATTCAAAGTCCGGCTGTAACTGTGCTCGAGCCCAGAGTGTCAAAGGCAGATGTGATGGCAAACACAAACAAGAGGACAGGGGGGGGAGGGGGGGGTTGATGAAGAGAGAGAGGGTGTGTGGGGGGGGATAGAGATAGAGAGACACACACGTCCTACCCCCAGGGTATTTGGTTCTTCCTTTTCTGCGCTGCCCTCAAAGCTTCCTCTTCCTGTTTGCGTCGCACAAAGTCACGGCAATCGGCGGCTTGAGCGATTTTCACGGCCAGCTATTTAGAGGCAGACAGAGGAGAGGCCCGTTAGAGAACGACACCAGTCTGGAGAGGAGAAGCGCTCTGCTTCCCTGCTGCTGCCGCCGCCTCCTCCTCCTCCTCCTCCTCCTCCTCCTCACCGCGGCAACCAGCTCAACGACACATGAATGCTGTCCTGCGAACGCTGAGCGTGATGCAACCAGATGAAGAGGCAGCATGGGAAAGACGTGGGACAGGTGAAGAGTAACATCGGGAAATTAGACATGCGGAATGAGCACATGATGCCATTTTAGATACACACATATATATATAGATAGAATTATTATGTACATTTTTTGGCTTCATTTTCACAGCATCCTGAAAAACATGGAAGTTCAGTTTGATAACCGTTTACTCTCCAAATGCAATAATACGACAAGCGGTCCCTTTCCAACTCCACGATGCATCATTTTAGTCATTAGTTCAAGGAAAGTGGCCATCTTCTCAAATATGATGGCTTTCTTAGTCTTCTTTGATGGTAAATTGAATAAATGTGGGTATTGGGCTGTTGGCCAATAAAAACAAGCATTTTGAAGACTATTTTTGGACTATTTTCGAGACCAAAACGACAAATTAAGGAAAATAATTGGCAGCTTAATCAATAATGAAAACAACCAGTAGTTCTGAAGTCCTTCCTATATTTAAAAAAAAAAAAAAAAAAAAAAGTGTTTTTAGAAACCGTTTATAAACCTGAAACATGTCTCGGGCAATAGTCAATAAAAAGCTGCAATGTAACGAGATGCAGGACAAAGTGTTGCGTAGCTCCATAAATAAGAGAACCCTTTTATTAAAACGACTGATCTGTTTTGCCTTTTGTTTGAGGCGTTTTAAGAGGAGGTCCAATTTTAAAGCTCCCTGCTCACAGGCTCTTATTGTTTCTATTTGATTCATTCATCCCCCCCCCCGCCTTCTTCTTCTTCTTCTTGTTTAATGTGCAAATGATATAAGGGAATGAATAAATAAAACAATGAGAAACGACGTTCAGCATTTCGCCCTCCGTCCGTCTCAAAACCCTCGCACTGGCATTTTCCACACTCACCGCCATCAGTGGAAAAAGAGACTTTTAAATTTTTTTTTATTATTTCTTGTTTTCCGAGGACTGCCGGCAGTCCCTGAAATCAGAAGTGAAGAGAATGACCGTGACTGCAAGAGGCAAAACATTCAAATCCCGTGGAGGACGTATGTATTGTGAAGCAGAATAATCCCAATAACCCCGGTCGCACGGAAGCACGGGAGACAAAGAGCAAAACCCTGCCTCCTCCGTCACTCCTGAGATAGGTTTATTATTCAAGCAAAGGAGAACTTTGATAAACAACTTGGAACAATTTCACCCAACCGTGGGGTAATTCTCTGTAATATTCATAGTACAATCAAGGGGTGGGGGTGGGGGGGATCTTAAGGTAATGAAGAAATGTGCCACCACTGCGCCACTTGAAGAAAAGAAGAGGAGAAAAAAAAAAAAAGACCTGAAAAAAAGAAATGTTTCAATTATAATTAAGTGGGATAAACTTTATTAGAAAGACTGAAACTAAAATATCTCCTAATGCATGCTGGGATTAAGCAGGTCAGAGCGAGCAGGCAGGAAAAATTAAACTCTAAAGGCTTTTTATCACCATATTTCAGGAACCAAGGGTGTAAAATGTTCTAATTTGGGATACATTAAAAGCCATAAAGGTCTTTAAAAAAGATTAATGGTACTTTGCTTTGGATTTAAGATAAGGGCTTCGGCTGGCTGCAAGTACTGGGCTCCGGCTGGGCCCTCAAGGCATTCATCTATACAGTCACTGGAAGATTTGTGAAAGCGTCTGCATAACCTGAAGCGTACATACTATGACAGCTCTCCAGTTCTTTGCCATTTTATAGGTTTTAAATTCCTCAAATCATGTCCCCCCCTCTAAAGAGAGTTATAGCGGCTGACATGCTCTTACATTTTCAAGCAGATTTTCAAGCAGATCAAACCGGGGTGTCGGTGCTAAATGCATCCGAGTGTCTGCGATGCGCACGGAGATCATAGGCCAGACGATTATTCAATTGTTGACAAATCAGAGAGCAGCTTCCTGCTCTGTGTGTTTGCTTGGAAGAAGAAGAAGAAGAAGAAGAAGAAAAACAAACACTTTAGCTCATTCTGGGAGCAAATCAAATGAAACCGTGATGCTAAATGGTTTCATTTTGGAGATTCACAGCCAGAGCGGGTTCTTTTTTTTCCCAGACAACCAGGATTACCCACATTAACCTGCTCTCCTGTGGCAAAATGTCTGGAAAACATTCACCAAAAGCTAAATTAAAACCCACGTCCGTGCCCCTCAGTTCCCCCTCTTTTTTTTTAAAATTCACAACATAGCGTTTACTATATTTAAAGCATTAAAAAGGGCTTTTCCTTATTTATTTTTTTTAATTTTTTTTATCCGTTTAGTCTCCAGTCCCTGATTGTCTTTACTGGGGCTCAACATTAATGTCAACCAAGTTACCTAGGAGACAGAACAGATCAAAGAGACAAAAAAAAAAAAAAAAAAACCTCAAATGTCTGATTAATCAAGCCTGCAAACAGCTTATTTCTTTTAGCCTGCATGCAAGTATGAAAATGAGATTCCGAGAGCAGTACATTGTGCAGATTTGTTCATTCTTATCTGAACAAAGCCAGCGGCAGCTTATTTCATGGATCACTGGCACTGTCAGCGCGGCGGCGCCGAGCAGGTGACGGCTCCTCTTTCTGTGGCGAGAACAAAATTAGCAAAAAGTCGGCACAAATTAGCCTCTCATATTTTCAGTAATATGACATTATTTTTCATTTACTTTTTTGATCCACTTTTCAGGATTTTCTTTGGGGGGGGGGGGGGGGGGGTTCATCCACCCCAACAACCCCCTTCCACCCCCTCCCCTTTGCGTGCATCTTAGTGCCAAAGCCTTTCACATCAGAGGCTGGGGGGAAAAATAAGAATGAAAGCACAAAGCAGGAGACGGGAAACCTCATGCGCTCTTTGTTTATGTGGCTCCTTAAAAAAGGAAATTCTTCCCACTCCACCACGTGTAAATATTAAGTGTCCATCACAGCCGTGTTTCTGTGCCTTGTGTCTCTCTCTCTCTCTCTCTCTCTCGTGTGTGGCCTGGGCACAGCCCTGCTAAAAACAAGGTTTATTCAGAGGATTAATACTCTGACCTTTAGAAGATTTGAGGGCAAAAGAAAAATCATCATGCACAATGCTGGCACTGCAGCAGCAGCAGCTTAGGGCCACTAGGAGGGTTAAGTCAATAGTGCCGTTTTCTGTTCATTCATGTTTGGGTCGTCATGGAGATTCAAGTGGAGACCCAAACATGGGGCCTTAATAAAAATACATTTTTAAAAAAAGCCCTCTGCATTGCTGCTGTAGAAGCCATACACAAGATAAAGCAAGTCTATCTTCATGACAGTTTCACACTCTGCTGTCATCTGCTCCATTGCATCATTTCTGAGGTGTTTGACGAAGAAAAGAAGCATTAGGAAGTCTTTATGAGCCGCGCAGGCTTCACAAAAAAACACTGTGGCAATTAAACAGCAAGTGCAAAAAGACAATAGCTGAATGAAAGAGGAGACAAATACATCTCCGTGTGGATAGAGTGAAAGCTCCTATTAACAATACAAAATAAATGATGGCTTTAAGGAAGAAATGGCCTTAAACCCATTCATAAATTTCCTATCCAGGAAGCCTCTTCCAATTAAAACGTGTGAGAGGTGGATTAACAAGGGCTATATGGCTTTGCCTCGCTAAATCACCTCCCCGAGCTGCTCTGCTGCATTTGACGTGTAAACGATTAATGACCAGCCTAATTCCCTTATCACACTACCTTAATGCCTAAATAATGTGGCCTTAGTCAACTTTGGGAAAGCAGGGCTATATAAGAAAGGAATGAATATCAGATTAGGCAGCTTGTGTGTTATTTCAGCGTAATTTGTTGGAACCGAGGTGGAGGAGGGGGAAGAAAAATGTGTTCCTGGGCCGCAGAGCCCCGGCGTCGCAGTGACATCGGGAAGGTCAAAGAGGTCAATCGATACCACCCGGCTCGCATTAAAGAGGAAGGTTAGTTCATTTGGACTCACGGAAAAGTGATGGACTGGAGTAAACACAAAGAATGAGACCTCACGGGTTCAACAAAACAACTCTATAATATTAATGTTTTCCAAGTTATGGAGGAAACATTAAGGATTCTTTACTCAAGTGAAAGTTGCAAAACCTCGCTGTAAAAGTACTGAAATGTAAATATGTAGATATTGCCACGACTGATTGGTCTCATTTCTGATTGGTCTGCTAAATGTTCATCGTTTGGTCCGAAAACGTCAATAAATAAGATTCCCCAGAGTGACAGCTTGTTTTGTCCAACCAATTGATCAATTATTTAAATAATAAAAAGGGAAAGGATGGAAACAATTAATTAACCCGTCATCAAAATAGTTCCAGATTCCTTTTCTGTCGACTAAAATCGATGAAACAACTTTTGGTTTCCGCTCATATTTACCACACTACTGGGTAGTTTAAAAATATAATATATATATATATATATATATATATATATCATATTTCATCAGATCATCATATGCGTTGCATGACTTTTAAACATTTTTTTTAAATAAGAACTAAACTAAAACTAACAAGAGCTGTATATCAATATAGCGGAGTAAAAAGTACATTATTTATATCAATTACGGCGACTTGTGTTCCTCCGCTTCAATTTCTTGAACACTTAATAGTTAAACAATGTGTAAATGTGGAAGCATGAACAATCACAACAGTCCAAACACGACACCTCCGCGTCGCTTCATATAATCCGTCCTCCACAAACAGAATTACATGGCAAGAGGAAAAAGAAAGAAAGCCACTCCAGGGAGAAGGCACGGTAAAGAAAAAACGCCACGTCGACATTTTTCTCTATTAGTAATCTGATGCGAGATACGCATGACATGACATCTTTAGGGAGTAGACACAAAAATAAAAATAAAGACGTCTCCAAAAAGTTTGCCTGCTTTGTGCACACTCCATTATCTTGGCTCTTCTGAGTAGGGTAGGCTTATTAGCAAGCTTTGAACTCACACTTACAATAATATGCCATCAACAGTTTTATAAGCTAATTAGAAAAAAAACAGTTTAATTAATGAGTGACTGGCAATAAAATGGCAATCATGAAAAAAGAAACAGAGGGTGCTAAGCTTCCACTACCACCAATTAAGGCCTAATTACAAACAAATTATATATGTGTTTTGCTGTGGGCTTTAATTTAGAAGAGAAAAAAAAATGCTTTAATTAAAAGAGAAAACATGCTAATTAATTAAACAGCACACAAATCTACATTGAAAAGTATGCTTTGTCTATCAAGTAATTAATGGAATACAATAATCCAAATGAGATTCCCAGGCATTTGATAAAAGCTTAGTACCCATTTCAACATCCATTTCAAAAATTAATGGGCGAGAATTTTAATGTGAGTCATCCAGAGATACAATAAAAGTTCATTCAGTGATAAATTGCTTATGCTGAAGGAAAAATGAACAAAGAGGAGAGTTTCCCTAAACTCTCTGCGATGTGGCCTGGAGGGGGGGGGGGGGGGTTAGCCTTCTACTCAGATGTGGGGCGGGGATAGTCAGAATCTGATAAAGCTCACTTCCCACAAAAGCGGCGCTCATTAATTTTTTGATTACAAAACAGGGGGGGGGGGGGGGGGCATGGTAGGGAGAAGGTAGCGAGGAGAAGAAAAAAAAAAAAGGTGCTAAATAATATAAATATCATGAAACGCTCTTTAGTTCAGCTCTTTGTTTCCACTAAGCCGCCGTGTCTCCTCCGACAAAATGCCGCGACACCTTTGTTTCACCGCATTTAAAGCGAGGCTTTCCAAAGGGTCGATTTCAAGGACGGTTGGGGCTTTTCCTTTCAGCCGCCGCTCCGATTGAAATACGACCTGGGACATAATGAAGGGATATTATAACCAGTTCAAACACTGCAGAAACCATAAATGCCTCCCGTTAATGCATACTCATCAGGTTAAGTATTGTTTATTAAGTGATCTACCAATTAGGAGGGGGCACTCTTTAAAACAGATTAGGCGGAACAGGTTAATCTGGGTTTAAACGGGGGGGGGGGGGGGTCCGGTCCAGAGTACAGGAAGCCACTGGTCCAAAATGAGGCTAGATTAGGGGTCGTTGAGCCAGACGGTGTCAGGCAATACGTTGACAAGCCAACGCAACACGGGCACGAAGAACAGCAATACTGTGATTTTATACTGTAACGTACCATTTAGTCACTATTTACTTCTGGGAAAAATGTCAGAAACAACTGGACATGAGACAGAATAAGCAAAGTGTGTTTTGGCCTCTCTTCTCTGACAGAGCAGCATCAGGCTTCTCAGAAAGGATAATGGGAATTGTCAAGACTTCCCACCACTAAACGTCATGTATGACGTTGCTGTGCTGAAGCAATATAACATGACAATAACGTATTATGACATCTCCAGAGCCTTTTGGACAGAAGTGCCCTTCAGTGCGTTCTTTTACCTCAATAAGGAAAGCATCACTACTACAGCAGAAGGAGAGAGAAACCGTTTCATTGATCACACCTGTTAAAACTCCTGGTTCAAAGGGCAGTGCACTGGAATTAGGCCAGTCAAGGATCTCCTCTATTATGTGATCATCCCTTTCCAATAGGTTCACAATCTGAGGCCCATTTCCAATGTATATACTCTGTATATTATGGCACATTCTCACTGTGTAGACTGAAAATGTAAATTGCCTTTTAGAACATATGCTGTGTGTTTCTTTGTTTGTGGTTTCCATTCGCAGCTCTGCTTCTTTCACCTTGGTTCAGGAGAAGCCAGCAGCCATGCAAATGCTTTTTATGTGTCATGTTCTTCAGCTCCTGGAAGTAATGAAATGGACTTGACACCCCGTATTGTTTGAGACTAAGAGAGTTTCTGTTTTGAAGTGGTAATGCCACTCTAATAGCTGTGGTGAGTGCTATGGGGGAACTGTAAACTCTAACGTGGCGTGACAGTCTTTTGTGGTGAAATATGCCCACTTACTATATATATATATATATATATAAAAGGTACAGCTCCTGACTAGTTCAAAAGACCGAGGTGGATTCTGTGTTTTACAAAGAAAAAAGAGCCAGGGAGAACTCAGTTGTTGTAAGGCTGATGTATGAAATACTACAATGAGAAGGCTAATTAGTGTGACGAAGTAGAACTTTTTTAAATGAAGACGCCAATACAAATTCTCTCTGCATGGAATCATCATATGTTTAGTAAACACAGTAAATTATTTAATTTGATGCAGTAAATGCCTGGCCATTAGGGGTGATGACCTGGTAGTTTGTTGGTTTAAAATCATACCCAAGTAATCTTATTCAGGACTGGTCACACAGAGTTCTGCAAGGATCAATCTTAGGTACGTTACTCTTATATATGCGCCTAAATGGCCTGGAACTGGACTATTTTAAGGTGTTTGAGCGTGCTAAATAGCAGCTTAGATATAATACTTGGCACAATCAAAATTCTGCCCATATTCATAGCTGTGGATCTACTAGATCAAAATCCGAAAGTGTGAAACAGTTTAGCAGATGACCTGAGCTACCCGGAGTCTACTGCAGTTTGTAAAACAGCTGTAAAGTGATTAAGACCATGTACTTGTGTATTTTGTGTGCGTACCGAACCGATACGTTACCCCATGCTCCTACAGGTCACACGACACTAGATGACAGAGGAAGCTGTGCAGAACTGACGAGTCATCACCTCTTTGCACTAGCTGCAAAATCAATCCGTCAAATATGAGCTGCCGGATGCCAGCGAGCCTCCTGACAGGCTGTGAGATGTGTCAGTCACTCTACGCTATGCCAATCGCTGCATTTGTTAGCCCAGATGCTACTTGCAGCAGTCAAAAGATGGAGACCCAGTCCTCTTCATTGGAGGACTTGCACCTTTTAATCTACTGAACTACTTTAGAGGCCAGAAGCTTTTTACATTATTTGGTGTCTTCTCAGGCGTGTGAAAGGAAATCTAAACGCGTTGAGAAGGATCAACAGACATCTTTATGAGGAAAGACACCCTATCTGCACTGTTTAAAGGAATACATTAAGGAGCTTTGTCTAAGCAATGTAGACATAAATAATATTTTGTTACCGAAAAGGGGGATACGATGTCTTTGCGCAGTCTTCGGGGGCGTTAATACTTTCTCTTAAAAAGCGGAGCGTGTCTCCATGAATTCATCTAAAACAAAAGACTTGCAGCCTTGGGAAATATATATATTTTTTTTAAACTGTAATGAGAATAAAAAAAAAAAAAACCCAACCTGCAATATCCGCGCAGCGCTGCTCAGAAGTTTGACAGATGAAAGAACACATATCTCAGAATTTGTAAGGAGCCTTTAAAACCAAATTGTTTTAATGTTCAGATTAAAAAGAAGAAAGTGGAGCAAATGGAAATCATTAATTGATTTGAGGGAGCCAAAAGCAGCAGAAACAAACAATTTTCTGTCGCATAAAAGGGGGGGGGGGATTCTGACAGCAAGCTCTATCTTCCTTCCATTTCCCGTTGCTTTGAGGAGATAAGTGGGAAAGCGTTAGATTGAGGATGAAAATACACTGAAACATTGTCATCCGACGTGTACCAGCATTTGCCTCACAAAACAATGCCTAGAGGGACAAACAGGCCTCTTTAGTTCTTCACAGCTGTCGAAATGCTTTTGCATTTTTTGCGAAGAAAACCTGTTCCTATTCTTCCGGTGAAAAGCCTGCCACAATCACGTCTTGGTGTTATGACCGTAAACAAATTAAACATCTAAGCCATTCCGTACCAAATGAGGCATTCAATTATAACCTTGAAATTGATTCTGGCCACAGCGGGGCCTTATTGATCCTCTAAATGTTTGTCAGAGCGCTCCTGTCAAAAAGGGAACCGGAGTGCGGTAAACAAACATTGGTCTTAAATGCTATCTGCATTACAGGCTGCACCGTTTAAGATATTATATAATCCTTTCCAACTTATTCAGAATCCTTCAAACTTTGTTGGCCTTTCAGCTGCACACACACACACGGTCTCCCCTCACGCTCCCCTTATATTCAGCAAAGCCAACGATAAAGAACTTTCAATTGACTCGGCTCTTCGTGAAAGGAAGTTACCGCTGCTAAACAATGCGCCGTGGCTGCCAGACTGCTGTCACGTTCCCATCACGCTTCTGGCAAGACGCGAGGCAGGTGCCAGGGAGGAGAGAACCTTTCGGCTCAGGCTAAAAAAAACAATCCACCGGCGCTCTAAGAGGCTTTCTCAAAAGTACAGCGCGGGTGCCACTCGCTAGAGCTTTCATTTAACGTCCCCGTATTTGACCACTCTGCGAGCGGTTAAGATGGTAATATAAAGGGCTCTGATGCTGCACACTAATGTCCATTACACACTGCAGATACCGGGGGCCACGCGCGTAGTGCCAATTCAATGAATAGTACAACTCTAAATGTCTAAACACAGATCCCTGTTGTCAGAGCCCACTAAAGAGGGTGAGGCTTTAAGGCTTTGCTGACTGAATCTCATTGGGCGACACATCTATCGTCTGACGGTCAGATAGCCTACTGCTATAGTATAGTTGAAGCGAAGGAGTCCGTTTTGGATTGCATCAGTGCAAAAAAAAAAACACAACATAAACCCAGGTTCTTTGATAAAAAAAGACACAAAAAAAAGAACCAAAAAAAAGGTACAAGCCAAATAAAACACGAGGAAAGAAGTTGACTATAACTCTTAAAAAAGGTGAATATCGATGAGAAACATCTAATCACAGCGGTTAAACATTCGGTCATGTGGCTGGGAGCAGTTGCCTGGCAACAAACAGGAAGTTACTGGCCACCACTAAGATGTAAAATGGCAAACTATTTTTTTGCACTAAAGCTTTTGAGGTGCTGTTAGTCCCCTTCCTGCAGAGCCTAACTAGCGGTTTCCAGTCTTTATGCTAAGCTAAGCTACGCTAACTGGCTCCCGCTTCATATTTAGCGTGACAGTCTTTTCTCATCTCTCTCTGCCAGAAAGTTAATTACGTTTTTAGATTCTTGATAAATTCTTTGAAATAAATTCAGCAACTATGGCAACTGTAACAATGAAACGTTTGGAATTAACTCGCTTCTCCTCCATAGCGTCGGCAACAGAGGCTTCTGGGTATTGTCCTGACAAAATAGGATTTCTTACCTGGTGGCCATAACATAAACCTATATAGCACAATATAGGGACATGTTGAGGTACAATATTTCCTGAACCAGCAGCCCCGCCTTCTTTGCAACGATCGCAATCCAACAATTTCCCGCGCGTTTGTGTTGCTATCATTACAAAATGAAAAGGCTTATGGGATGCTGTGAGCAACATGCATCATGAAACAAAGAAGTTTAACTTTGATGCGTACGGCGATTCCCCCGGTGGAGGAGTAACACCGCAGCTGTATGTCTTTTTAGTCCCAATTACATGCATGTGTGTGTGTGTGTGTGTGTGGGCTACATTTTATGTAAAATTAGTTTCAAGCCACTTGATCCTTGATGCCTGCCAAGGCGGTTAGTTACAAAACTTCAGGCACTGCATTTAGGGACATGTACACTTCAAAGGTATGAAACTCTTACCTGGAGAATGATTTAACAGTCGGCTTGAAAGCAATGTACCCTTCATTAAAAAGCAGAGCCAAAAGTCCTTTAGACACTGCAGCACTTCAAAACTAAGGGGAGGGCTTTCCATTAACTCAATGGAAAAGGGCTGCAGGACTGAATGGTGGGTGTCTGCGTGTGTGTTTTTGTTCCTCAATGTCTTTGCAGCAGAAATGGCCACGGATCCATTAGCCCGATTTGTCACAGCGGGAGCACCCCCAAAGATCTCTTATCAGCACAACGTACCTCTCGAGTGGCGAGTCTGTCGCTCATCTCCTCCGCCTTTGCAATGTCCCCTTCAGCTACGGCCGTCTCCATGCTCTTTTCTAGGCCGGACTGCAGAAGAGGGGGAGAAGAAGAAGAAGAAGAAAAAAAATGCTGTTCTTTTTTTTTTTGAAATAGGGTTAGAGAGAGAGAGAAAAAAATCAAAGAGTAACTTCAAAAGTCCCCAGGGCCTTATTTTTTTTTAATATGATTGCCATTACTACAAATATGTAGATTTTTTTCCTTCACAAATGAAAACCTTTTTTGATTGGATATTAGTGGGGAAATCTTAGAAATGCTACAGGAGATTACCAAACATAAATGTGACTCTTTAATTACACATTTCCATTACAGGCCTAAGCAGACGGGGGTGCAGAGAGGCCCCCGGTTACTGATGGCGAGGCAGTTCTGCTGTGATGAGCCTATCTGAGGAAGCGGAGCACCAGATTTCTTCTGCCTCCAAAATGTCATCATGGTAAAAAGAAGGAAAAAAAAAAAAAGAAGACGGAAAATACACTGGAAAGAGGGTGTTATTATTAATGCGTCTCCTCTGATGTATTGTTTGAGGACCTTGACTCAACTGTTAAAAGTACGAGGACGATGCCATCAGGCTTAAAAACGCAGAATTAGTATCACAAATGTCTCCGTACCTCCAGTTGCTTGATTTTGCTTTATATAGTTTATTACTCTGCATATAAACTGAAGCCGACATTGACACAACCTGACTTGTGATCTCGATTATCGTCTATTGTATCGCACAACTCTAACTGACAGCCCATCATCCTTTGTGCCATGAAACACGTTTTAAGGTCACTGAAGAAACGCTGGGAGATGAATTAATGACATCTGGCTGCTATGACAGCTTTTTCCTCAAATGACTGTGTGAAAGACTTGGCAGAATACAAAAAAATGTGATATATTAATTACAAGGAACTGCATTTGAGGGATGAAGGAGCCCCCTCATTATGTTGATGTGACAAGTTCCGTTTCATTCAGCTTGTTAATCATTTCTTTGTATCCTTTCATATTTGCCCTATTCAAAAGGAGGCTAAAATCAGCAAAAACTCAATTTTATGCTGCTCTTAGATAAATTAAGCACAAAATACTCCAAAATAATCATTAAAAGGATTTCAAATTGAAATGAGAACAGTTCCCATTCACTGGGTCAGCTATAATGTTCATCAAGCTTGCAAATTTATTTTTTTGCTTCATTGGCAATTTGCAAGCCTTCGCACAAAGCGTTCATTCAGCTTTAAGTGCAGAAATGTATCAGAATGAAAGAAAGTAAGTTATTATTTCTTTCAATTATGAATTCCACAGCCCATATATTATCTGACAATTAATAGAAGTGTTCTAGCCGCAGCCACAGCATCAGGTGCTCTATCCCTCTCTTCTTTGTCAAGCAGCATTTTGATTTTCATTAGGTTTCGCGCAGAAGGAAAAACCTAGACTTCACTTTAATCTCAGGCACACGAGAAAGGAGATTCAACCTAATCTTATCACTAAATGTAGCCAAACATAATCCCTAATATTCATCTCGGTGTCAGGTTGGGTAAGCGTAAGGCTTCTTCTAATCCACATGTCGTATCATGTAAAACAATGAGGGGATACAGTGGCACGGAAACACAAAAGGATGGGAAGGTGTTACGAACAGCTACGACTGACACACCATTAAACCTCGGCGGATAAGTTGGGAGGCAGCAGCCTCTGTTACCTTCGGAGGGGGTTTGGAGCATGCGGGGGGGTGAAATCGATCGTTGGCACCAAAGTGCTGCTTCAGATCGTCCCAGTGCTTCTCCCGCTCCTCCTTCCGCTCTCTGCTGACAGACAGAATGCGAGTTAAAGATTGTTACATGCAGCCCGGCGCCGCGATGAGGTGAACTACCGCGGTCCATCTTGCCACTGGACTTCTGTCGCTATATCCTGATGTCAGAATACATATGCATGTCCACCGCGCAGCATGGCAACACCATCAGTGCTGGTGAAAAATACAAAAGCATCATTTTGGCACATTCTGCCTCATTAAATGATGATCCAAACTAGATGATTAAGAAAAGGATTTAACTATAAATGATCTGTTTCTTGCAGGCCGACAACAAATCACGTCTACTGCCATTTTCACATGTTTTTAGACATTGTATTCTATTCCGGTCCTTTTAGTTACGAACGTCAGCTGACAGCGAGCGTACTGGTTCGTGTTAGATCGTCCGTGACAGCAATCACGTCTGCTTTTTCTCTTTGTTCAAGAAAGTTGTCATTTCGTGGTCGTGCCGTTTGACATCTGAGATTTGGCTGCATTTTACAAGCTTTTTGATTCTGGCAGCAAAGAAGTACCTGAATCTTTTTCCTTTATGAATTCATTTCACTCGTTGGATATTAATAATGTGGTACCTGGTTTCTGTGGGTTCCTCACTCCCTGTTCCTGTTGATTGACACAAGAGACACAGTTACTGGTTTGTAGGATACTTTGATACAAATAAGCATCAGCTTAACAGCAGTGTTCAAGTATAACAGGGTGGCCAGTAAGGTGCTCTGTTAGTATTAAGAAGGAGGGGGGGGGGGGCTAACATTTTAATATGAGTGAGAGTGTAATTATTGTATTATGTTTCTCTCCTTTAGTCATAAAGACTGATTAAACTTGTACCCACTGGACTTCTCAACATACATACAGGCTACTTACAGGAGCAACCCTTGCGGCTCAACATCAACTGACGGTATCAAGCTATATTATCACTGACACCTTTCTTATGTGGTCTTCTTTTTTTTCTCCGTCCGGGGCCCTTCATTGTCTTCATCTCGTCATTCTTCTTACGTAGATCCTGGAATTTCTTAAACACACACACACACACACACACACACACACACACACACACACACACACACACACACACACACACACACACACACACACACACACACACACACACACACACACACACACACACACACACACACACACACACACACACACACACACACACACACACACACACACACACACACACACACACACACACACACACACACACTGAAGCTACTACAGCCTTTGATCTACTTCCGCTGTACACATTATTTTACGATACACACATGTAGTCCAACAGGGCGACACAAACCCCGTTTATTCACATGTCGATAACCCAAAAAGGACTGGGGATTTAACAGAAATTATAAATGCATTGTTGTGGTAAACGTGTTTTCTTTAAGAAATAGCCCTCACTTGCAGACAACAACCAACAACAACAACAACAACAACAACACAGGTACACTACGGCTAGCTTGTATTTCACAGAATGGATGCTAATCTTAGCTTCCGCGTGCCAAATCCACGTACTTGCCACATTTCCTGGGATACACCGGGCACACTGCTTGTCGCCGCATCACTGTCTGCATCATCCGCAGTGTGAGTCGACTGTGCCTCCGCCACCGGTACCGATGCGTTTCCCCCAGCAGAGCCCTCACACTTCTCTCCCTCCTTCTTCTCCTCCACGCCACCCTTCTCTTCATCCGGACTGAGGTCGTCTTCGGTGAAACCTTTGGGCAAGAGTCCGCTGTACATTCCGAGTCAGAAGATTACAATCGGATTAGACGTTAATGTATCATTTGGCTGGACTATAAACGGCCAGAAATGGGTAAATTAGGGATTTTGACAGCAGCTTTTCGGAGCAGGCTCTCATTTCCGGGTAAACACGGTGACGTTTATAGTAAGCGAGCAGCGATTGGCTGAAAACCCAGAACGTTCGGCGCACGATCCAATCGGAACCGTACTTACAAACGCTGGGCAGCGAAGCACGAGGGCTACAAACTAAAGCTCTCATTGGCTGTTTTTAAGCACCGTGTTTAACAGTATTGGTTTTTAATGTGCAGGGGTTTTTTGGGGGCTAGCAGAGCGGTTTTATACTGCAAGGTTTTCGGTTTTCGTGACATTTACAAGCTCCGAATAAGAAAGTCTTTGCAGCGACGTGAAGTCAAGAGCCGGCTGCTGTGGAGCTTTTCTAATTGAGGTGAGCCTGGCTGCTGACAGGTCCGTGAATTACCAGGAATCGTTCGAAGGCTAACCTATATTTGTGTCATGTTCTCGGCGAGATAAGCGGCCTTCTATGACCAGTGGTTAGCAATTTGCTCAAAGCGCCGCGGGCATTACATTATTATTAGAATGATTAGCATGCAAATCTTGTATAGCCCCTGGCACTGGCACAGGCACATCTACCCTTAAATTGCTCTTTCACACTCATTCACATTAGGCTTTCTTTCTGTTGCATCTTATTGCAAAGCCAATAATCTACATAAATTATAGCCTCTATTTTGTGTGCCATATGAATGCAGAATAAAGAGTGAGACCTATAGCACCAATATGTGTGTGTGTGTGTGTGTATATACATATATATCTCTCAAGAGGCCCAGGCAGGCTGGATGCTGCGTGAGGAAGAAGAAGTATCTCAGGTGAGGTTGTACAGGACTGACTGGGACGTGTGTGAAAGGATTCGATACTGGTTCAATACTTTGCAGTGTGATTTTGGTGCCAATGCCAAAACAAACAGCTTTTTTTTGATGATTACTATTCTTTGAATTCAACGTAAGAGGCCAAAATGTCTCGAATGTGAAGCATCTAGTGACTTAAAGCTGATGGGACTGAAACAACTGCCCATTTACACCAATAAACCACAAACCACAAAATTGACAAATGAATAATCATTTAAATCAATTTATCAAGTCAAACATTCCTACAGAGTATTTTGCTGCATTCTCCTGAAACGATAAACTAAATTCAGTTTAAACGTGATCTCTTTTGGGTCTTTGAACACAATACTCGAGGACACCATTGTGGGCCATGCGATCTTGTGATTGGCATATGTCACTATTTTTGACGTTTTTAAAGACAAGACGGTTTAATTGAAAAGCTAATCGACGGGGTTGATCGAGAATGAAAATAATATTAAGTTGCAGCCGTCCGAAAACCGGAAAGACTTCTGTTTTTGATACGCGTTTGTCGCGAAAAAGAAGAAGAAGAAAAAAGGTATTGAGGTTTTGACAACCAGCTCCTTCTTGTTGCCCAAATGTTACCAAAATAACCCTGACCTCTCCTTGACCTTCCTGCGCCCCGAAGACGAGAGTCGTGCAGTTCGGCTTTGCAAAATGCAGTGCTTATTAAACCCGGGATGATAAGGCTTACGCTATATTGAATCGTCGTCTCCAACATGCAAAATCTCGATCTCATCCTCTAAAATATGGAACCCGCTAACTTGGTACCACTCACTCAGCATTATTGTGACTTCCATTACTGGTGTGACAAGTTAATGAGCACGGCGGCGTCTGAAGGTAAAATGAGAGTCACAAAGTCCCGTTAATGCTAAACAATTTTGGCATTACAGGTCTGAATCATTTCCTTATTGATTACTCGACTTTGTGTTCTATTTCACACTTGAATTAATGTCTCTCAGCTCTCCCGCCATCCATCCCTGTGTCTCTCTCTCTCTCTCCCTCTCTCTCTCTCTCTCTCTCTCTCTGGCATGTGCGCCAGTTCATTATTTCCGTCATTTCTTGGTAATTTGGAGTTGGCTGTTTAAAACTTAGAGCCTCTTATTAAGTTTTGGCCATGGCGGATAAGCGGCAGGACCGTAAGAGCACAGAGATAAACTAATCATCTTAAAACCCTAATTATTAGTATCTTACTGTGACAGACTGTTTTTTGCGAGCCAGCCAAATTGAGCTTTAAATGAGGAAAGGCATATCTTTGCAAGTGGTAATAATTCTTAAGTCATCTCGATCTGGCTTGGTGTGGCAGAATTCATTAGTGCAGATTAGCACTGTGTGTACAAAGTAAATGAGATATCTAATAGCAAACGTGGAGGTCCGGGGACTCTTAATTTCCTCCCCAATACGAGGGAGGATGTGAAGAGGCGATTATTTCGACTTTAACATTGTGACTTCTGCTCTGTAGATCCGTCGGCTCCTTCGCCGAGCGGTTACACTAAACAGTGTCGCTAAACTGTCCACCTCTCACCTTCCTCTCGGCTGCAGCTGCACGAAGGTGACGAGGACCAAACCCCCAGAATCAGATTAAACCGTGTTGCTCTGATGCAGAGGCGAGCTTGATTTTTCTTCTTTTTTTTCTTCCCCGCGAGGATACGGAGGAAGTTAATTATGTGTGTAAGGAGAAGGTTGGGGGGAAAATAATAAGATTACAAAGAATAATTTGCTGATATAATTACACCAAAATTGGGTACACACAATTGTAAAATACATGTATTGCTTGACCTGGGTTAGCCAGTGAAATAAATCCTCCTTCTATAGCCTTTGTTAATTTGTTTTTATCATCTCCAAGTGGTGTTTGTGCAGGCAGTCCAATTTGCATGTGTAATTCCACTGTGCAAATTGACAACAAGTAGATAATTCGAGGAAATAGGCTGGTTGCAGGCCCCTGCTATCTTCCCAAGCCTATTCATTTTGAGGAACCGCTGAGGCATGAAACTCATACATCAACTATTTCCTGACAACGCTGAGGCTTATTGTCCCCTAAAATGTCATTACAGCCATTATTTATGAAGCTAATTCATTTATTAAACCATATTTACTCCGACAGAATTTGTCACATTCTATCCGTATCCCGAGCGTTTGCTTTTGAACAATGTCTTTTCAGTGTGTATGCACCGACGCGTACGGCCTCGCAAAGTTTTGAATCAAACCCCATTTGTCACTCATAATAGTTGGAATATTGCGAGAGAGAGAGAGAGAAAAATGGCTTCATTCGAGGAAACTTTTTATGGCAAAAAAAAAGCATGTCACAGAAGTCCTCTGAAAACAGTTTTCCGATAACTCGCCTCCTTTTCTCTTTTTGCGTATCCTCGTGCTAACGGAGCGGCGTCAACGCCAGCGTAATCAGATGGAGTGGAGCTCCTTTTAGCAGCACTGATAAATCCCCCTTCTGACAGCCTCCTTCCCAAATGAGTGTGCATTAGTCACTTTTAACGCGTCGCAGTCAGACGTCTGAAGCTAAAGAGTTCTCGCGTCGAGCCTCCTGGCCTGTTGCTGCTGACTTTATGGATCTGTCAGTTTAGCACCGCGCACACTTCATGACAGTGTGGATAATTTGCAATTGTGAGTGATGAAGTAACATATGGCGGGGGAGGGGGGAGGGGGGCATGCATTTTAATGTTACATGTTCGCTCCGGATAATTCCGTCATACCATTCTCCTGCATCTCTTTCTTTGCACTTACCTGTCACCCAAAAGCACTTATCACAGCAGTGGCGATGAGTTGTGTTTGAACTGTTTTACTATATTGATTTGGAGGCATGACATTTTAATTAATACTGGGTGTTAGCTGTCGTATAGGCAGCCGGCATCATTGGGTAGAGTATGAGACAGGCGAGGTGGGGGCAGCGAAGATAAGGCTAAAGTACTTAGTGTGGAAAAAAAGGCTGTAAAAAGGGATCAATGTGGAAAGAGAGAGAGAGACAGTCATGGGCTGAATTTAAGGTGGGGGAAAAAAGAAAACTCACTATATTTCTGTCAAGGTCTATTCTCCGCCCGATAACACAAATCATGGAGACACAGCGTGGCCTCGGTCTTCCACAGGTTGCAGACTGCATCGTGTTATTGGGAGTCTGCGATGGCAGCGTGCTAGGAAACAACCGAATGTGTGAGTGGGGGTGGGGGGTGGAATTAGGTACCTTTGTAGCACTCCATTGAACAGCAATAAGCTTTTAGGGCTTAGCGAGCATAAACACATTAAACTGATGAGATTCATCAGCACTCTTGTGTCAAATCTGTTGTGCTCACAGGAGGAGCTCAGCTCCGGATGTTTCCTGCTTCGCTCAGTCGGTCCCACGCCGACACGGGGGACCTCCTACCTATTGGCGGAGCGGAAAAAAACCATTTCGCCACTAGACCTGCTCGTGCAATAGCCATGGACTTTTAGTGAGGGGTCAAAACGCTGGCTCACTGATCATGAGTTCAAAATGAGATCAGATCCCAAAGCGCGAGTCTTGAATCTCACTTCGAAATGTGGAATCGGAGGGATAGAGACACATTTACTGGAGGATGAAAAGACATGCAGCCAAACAAAGACAAGCAAACGAGAGATGGAAACTGTACAGTATGAATAAGGGTTGTGGTACAGAACAATGGAAAGAAAATGTATTAATAATATATTGAGGTGGCTGTTGAGTGTCGAATATTTACAGCATAGCCCACGCGCTCTCCTTCCTCCATAAGCGAACACAAGGATGCATCTTGTTACACTCAGTAATGTGCATGCACATATTTACTGTTTCTAAATGACTGACACCGTGAATGGAGGTGCGGCCTTTGGAATCGAACGTTTTTTTTTTTGCAGTTGACCGACTCGACCGCTGCGTGCCCCCCCCCCCCCGCCCGCCCGCCCGCCCACCACGTGACGCTGGCACTAATTGTGGTTGCGCGCGAACGCCTCTGAGCGGCCCGAAGCCGACCTTTTAAACGGGAGCACGCGGGGCATTCGTTCGTTCGCAGTTAGTTTGCCATATTTGATGTTTAATTGGCGTAATCTCAGAGCTGCGAAGCTGGAGGACTTCCCCCCCCCCCACCCCCCCACCCCCCCGATGAAGTGATACATTTAAATTAAAACATTTTCGTTCTCAAAGGTAAGAAGGCCCCCTCGACTCCATTTTTTACCGTTTATCTGTTGTCTCTCCCTTTTTCCCCCCAAATCACGACATCCTCTCGCCTTTCGGAGAGTTTCACTGGAGGCAACCAGATTGGCATGAAATTAGCTCAGTTTGAATCGTTGCACGGTCCAATCAGACGGGCCCAGATTTAATCTCGGCCGGCCTGCCCCGCCAGAGTCCGACCCCTCAGATGAAATGGACTACATATTCATAGGTTCACTTGCATGGCTGATTATGACAGCGTAGATGGAAGGTACGACCTTTTTCTTCTGTGTATCTTTCTGCCAATTTTCCCGTGCGAGACGGAAGATTGAATATTGAATGCGATTTGAGTGGGAAACCTAAGGACACAATGACATGGAACTCATCTTTCACCGGGCCAAATTAAATGATGAAGAAATCACATTCACTTGCACACAACCACCCAGTCCGCATGTTACGCCACCGCACCGCTGATTGTGTGGTTTTTGAATATTCTGTCATTTCCAGCAGTCTTCCGTTTCATCCGGACCGCAGACACCGTTGCGTTTTGTAGCTAAATAGTGTGCGTGCCCTCGTAGAGATTCATTACCTTGCCTGACATAAAATAATGGGAAATATTACCTGATGAATTAATTACCACGATAGCATCTAGGGTAGGAGGCTTAAATGCCATCTTAAATTACATGCGGGCATTAGAAAACTTTCAACTTGTCTCATTTGCATAAAAGAAGCAGAAGTGTGCATAAATAGGAAGCCTCCTTGGGAAAGGGGCAAGTACTGTCTCTGGGAAGCCTGGCCAATTTATTGTGGAAATTATATGTCGCAGTAATGAGAAGGAATAGGTTAAATGTCTCAACTCGGATTGATGTGTTTCTTCTACATATATGACGTGTTTTCTGTTGTCACCTTTTGATAAGACAATGTGGGATTACATTATTATATATAAAAAATGTTTAAGAGTTTAACCTTTTGATATATATATATATAAACCCTTATCAATTTAAAACTAATTTTGTTTTTACAATGAAGTTGTGGCTATTTTCCCATTATTTGCTTTGAATGTCAAAAGTGATTGTCTCCTTCAGAAGTTCAGCATTTTTAATTGACTTAATGGACAAAATGCCAATTTAAAAACAGGGAATGAAAGTGGTCAGTTGGCTGATAAGACGCGCTCAGTTGTGCTGAATCCAAACACTGTTGTAATTCATTGTTTTCTTCCGTTATGTGCACTGGGCACCGCGGACTCGTAATGCATAACACGTGGAAGGAGTTTGGGAGAAGAGATCGGGGAACAGGGATATGATTTAAGATACAACTGTGTTTATCAGAGCAGCGGCAGTATTATTATCACTCAAAAGGGCTCAACAATAATGTGTAATTGTAAAAAAAAAATGTATGCCTGTATTTGTTTTGCAGTGCATTTTAGAAAATAAATATATATTTTTTTCCTCCTCCACATAAGAGCCCACTGCTAATTAAGCTCATGTGCACCTACAGTAGGTTCACAGGTAAGCCCTCCATCACGGCACAGGAGGAGGAGGAGGAGGAGGAGGAGGAAGAAAAAGCCCCCATATTGTGGAAATCTCTCTCCCCTTTGAGAAAGCGAGGGGGAGAGAAAGTAAGAAGGAATGCCTTGCCTTCCTCATTACACTGCTGTCATTTACTCTTCATCCCCCGTACTCTTTAGTGGCATTAAGACGGGATGTAAATTTGACAGTTAACGCTGTTAGAAAATGGCTAGTTCAAGAAGGGCAGGAATTAGAGATGGGCATTAGACGCTGATAAGCTCCTTTCCTCTGCCGCGGCGGCTGCTTAACATTCATGGGAAAGTCATCATCAAACAACGTTATCACAGCTCTGTTGACGGCTGAGGAACATCATCACTATGATAATTTTTTTTTTATAGCTGTGAGCCAAAAAAAAAAAAAAGCACTCTTTTATTTCAGCGGTTTGTTAATGAGATAGGAGCTTGTTGGTATGGGCGAATGCAAACTTGCCACTCTCCAAGCGTTTGTTTGAGGCCCCCAGCTCCCCCCCCCCCCCCCCCCTCCCCTGCCCACGCCTCCCATTGCACCCCCTCCACACTGTTTAATGTTGCAGCGAGGAGGAGGAGGAGGAGGAGGTGGGGGCATTTTTATGTACTCCTTTCGAAGTGCTCTGTGTACATTGCTGAAGGAGGGCCTTTATGTGTACCTTTGCAGATCAGTCGCTCAAAGAGGAAAACACGGTTCTATCAACAAACGCTCTCTCCTAACAGCCCTGTAGCTGGCACCTGTCACTCACCTGGGATTTAGCCATAGATCTGAATGGAGGGAGAGTGTTGATGCTCATTGAAGCCGGGTAAACTCCCAGCAGCAATAGCGCGCCACCAGCTCTGCCTTTTTAATGATGAAAAGGCTACTTAAGGCCGTCAGTAATTATGGCTATAAATCGTTTGCATTGTTTCCTCCCATTCATTCATCACGCTCCCAGCAGCTCGGTTCAGAGGTCTCCTGCACCAGTTACCGCCGGAGCGATCCGCGCGCGCTAGCTGCCAGCTAGGCTAAGCAGCTTTGCTTTGGTTGGGGATGCAAACTGTGCGCTGGAGATACCCAAATCTGATTTTTGGGGGGCTTTATCGCTGTCTGTGTTTTGCGGAGTGGGGTGTAGAGAGATTTCATCTTTTGGAAATCCGTACATGGGGAGATGACAAATCATCTCTAACTTGCTCTAATTACTTCTAAAAAACTTTTGGGTTTGCATTGCAGTCGGCAAAAGGTAGACGTAGGATGGCATGTAATGCTGTCATTACGCTGCACTCTCAATGCTTGCATTAGCACAGTTGAATTATGTTTATTATTATGAGAGGTAACAAGGGGTTATGGTGGTCAGGTTGAGGTATCCAGTAAATAATTCATATCTTTGACTTGGCATTGGAGCTGCAACTGTGTGTTTTTAATTCTTGTCCGCTAATGAGACGCTACTGGGTGTCGGGAACGGCAGTATAGTATAGTGTGTGTGTGTGTGTGTGTGTGTGTGTGTGTGTGGCTTCTGGTCGAGACGTAGTAAGTCGTCAGCATAGATTTATTTATGTCATGATTTCTTTTCCAACTATTTCTGGCACACAGCACCAACATGTCAAAAGCAGGTAGAGGAACACGCAGCAGCCTGTCTCCACGATGCAGCGGAGCTCTTGGTAATCATTATGGCAGATGTAAGACCTACAAAAGTCAACACTTTCTGGCATAGAATTACTCTAGACATAAAAAGTCATGCATACAATTTCAACATGTCAATTAAAAGTCGGTACTCTAGTGTTCAGAAGTGTTTTTCACCGCTTTCTGACACATAATTCATAACGATGATTGCACGGAGTTTATTGGAATTCAGCTAAATGAAGGGACCTCGAGAGAAAAAAAGGGAAACGGGAAGTCGGCGCAAAATTGCTGGGATGCTCAAATGTAAAAAGCCAGCGTTTATTGTCCCATTAAAGTGCATCGCAAATGTGCCTTCCTGTGTCGATCGGGACATCGTGGTGTAAGTCCAACTCGGTTTCATTCATGAATCGCAGATGTGCCGCGATCCTTTCTGGATCCACAGTCATTCTGCCTTTTTGAGTGGAACCCACAGCATGATATCCACTTTGGTCTCTGAGCCCTTTGTCGTGTGCCTTCAATGGGTCCTCTGTACTGCACCGGCGTTGCTCTGTTATTTACTGCCACTTTGGGAACGTGCAGACAGGAGAGAGCTTGATCTTGTGTTTTATGGACACAGAGATCCTTTTTGCAAAAAGCATGGAAAATAGATTTGATCACATAATGACGCCGGATTTGCTGCTTTGAAAATACTCTTTTCAATATCGATAGAATTAACTCAACAATGTGTTTTTAGTATTGTTAAATTGTTCAGTGCCGCAGACATTTTTCTTCTTCTTCTTCTTCTTATGAATGAGGAAATCTTCAAATGCAACCAACAGGAGAAAATCTGGCAGGAGCGTCTTCGGCTCACCAGCGTGTAAACTCCTCATAACTAAGCCTAGTTTGGTTTTTCCTTATATGTGATAATGAAATGTAATTCCGCCCTTCATTGACATTACCGTTTCCTCCACATTTTGAAAGCATTACTAAATCACATTGTCAAAATCCCCGTTTCCTCTCATCAATCCTACGTTGAGCTTTATTTGTGATCCTCTCTTTCTTTTGCCCTCGCCCCGTTTCATTCCCTCCATCTCTCTCGTTCAATTTCACTCCACGTTGCTGTTTATTTTATTTATTTTTTGGAGGATGACTGGATTAAACCTACTGAAATAGCTGTTACCCAGATTTTAGGTCATCTACCAAATCCATTAAGGGAAAATGTACGAATAACCCCACTTTTCTCTGCCATCCACAGTGGTCTGCTCTTGAGGCTTACGGCGCTATTAATAGTAGGCAATCTGCAACAGTTTTATGTCCTAATATATTTACGGTTATTGTGTTGTAGGAAATAAACACTTCACGTGGATGAAGGCTACACCGACCAGTCGTAAACAGCTCCACCACTTCTCCTAATGTATACTAAACATTGTGGTGTCACTTTATTATCAATAACAGAGAGCGCCGGCTGCAGCAGTTCTCATAATTCATAATTCATTAATTTATAATTAGCGCTTTTAATGAAACAGATACTGCAACATTAGTTATTAGGTGCACAGTTTCAACAGAAACCAATCCGCTCTTTCATGTGTGGCCACATGAAAGAAATAAAGTGAAGAAGCAAAGAGCATTGAAGCTAACGAAGTGTATTACACACTTATTAAAGTCATTTTCCCTTTGCCTCCCAGACCTGGCCAAAAACACTTTCCAATTCTCCTTGTGCTCCCGAGGACAGCTCCGTGGAGCGCTTTTTTTTCCTTTTTTTTCCTCCTTTTTCCTCGTTAACTTTGAAGTAAGCTAAAAAAAAAGCCAACATATAGGTAGACAGGGGTGGCATCAAATAATCAGCAACTTCAAAAAGCATGCGGCCACTTAGCACTCCTAAAGCTAATGTCCCCGAGACATCCGGGATGGAAATTATTCAAACTCATTTAGTGGCAGCAAATTGGTCTAAGTTCAATCAGAAAACAGACTGACACTGAACAAGAAGTGCAGCCTAATTATACTTGTTTGTCAAATGAAAATTTCATTTGGGCAGAAATGAAACACCTTCGAGCAACTTCTTTTAAGGTGAGCTCCTAGTTGTATTATCAGCTAAATGCAGTAAAATCCATAATCATGTGATGATAATGAAAATGGAGCCAATGTTAACATTCAGGCTTTCAATGCCCCGGGCACACGGCGATAAAAATTAAGTACCATAGTCCTCTGCCAGGCACGCTGACACCCCGGCTGGTCTTTAGCCTCTTAGATGCTTTTTTGCATTTTAAAAACTTTATCAAAGCACTGTTGCAATGTGGAAAATGTCAACGTGAAATGCACTGAAGGCAAATTGGAATTTCATTAATAGTAAAATTATTGCTTTTGACTGATGTATTACTATGCTTGTTAAGAGCTGGAGAGTGGAACGCTCGTCTGTCTGGTCGGCAGCCTCGCCTCCTCTTGTCCCACCACGCCATTTGCTGAAAGTTAAGAGATCTGCTTTCCAACTGGAAGGAGAAGGGGGGGGGGACGGGGGGAAATAAATAAAAAATAGCATAGGAAGTTGCCAAAGTTGCAGGAAGTGAAGAACGCCAAGTGGAAGACGTTCGATTTATTGGCTGCGCGCGAGCACCGAGGCGCCAAAGTAGGAGACGTGCAAAAGATGCCGAGCTTATTAAAGAGAAGAGGATGAGCCGGATGACAAAGGCTCTGTTGCGTTAGATCACATTATTGATATGGCGGCTCACGGTGCTTCCGACCGGGGGGAGCTGGTGTTCACCTGCCGTGGGGGTTTGTGACGTCTAATCTTACCCGTATGAGGATTCTGTGGATTGGTATCGTAGGTAAATAGACCTGACCTGGTGTGAAGGTATCAGTTCACCGTGCTCATTCATGAAGCCGCCGGTGTTTATTGATTTACCTCGTAATCCTCTTCAGTGTCAATGGCGTCGATGACGGAGGAGGAAGTGGGGAGCGGCGCGTCAGATGGAGGACGTTTTCTGACAGCAGAAGGAGACAACAGATTAGCTTTTAATGGGATACATGGGATTCATGTTCTCCTGTGGGCTTTGGACGTGTGGCACTCCGGAAAAAAATAAAAAATATTAGCTCCAAGGCTGTTTTTTTTTTAAGACCAAGCTCGCATGATCGAGGAGCTAACGTTTTGAGAACATTGTGTTTTAATTTCGTGTTAAATCGTGAGCGCTTATCTTCCATTTTCTACAAACGAGATCAGAAAGTTCAGTGAGAGAGGGGGGGAGGGGGGGGGGATAAGATAAAAGTATGAATTATCATGACTGTTTTAAATGAGTGTTCTGAAATGTTATTTATATACTGTAGGTGTCTCAGAATGCAGCAAAAAGGAGTCGGATGATTCCACGTGAGAGAGTTAGGTTACTCGATTTGGAAATGGAAGAATATTTAAGGAAATGTGTGACGTTGGCCGACAAAGATAATTATCGAGCTTGTATTTGTTGCTAATTTAAGAATTGTTTAATGCTTGCTGTCAGCCGTGAGTTGTCACATCTGCATTGTCCTTCTGTACATCGGATACATGCACAGGTCTTTGTTACATTTCTAATTATTTTTTTTTTTTTCTCAGTTTATTTGTCGTGTATAAAATCGGAGAGTGACAGCAAAGACAACAGATACTGTTCTCGTGTCCTCGGCCACAGCTGCAGCGCTTTAAGGTTCAAGACTAATAACGGCAGCTTATAGTATTACTGCGTTCATACAAAAGTACATTGTGCCTCGCAGTCCAATACAAGATGCAGTAATAAGCTGTCCCGAGAAAAAAAATACAAAACATATGAACGTAAGATCATTTCAGGAAATAACAACAAGCGCTACCATACGACCAAACGATGGATGTGCTGTGTACATAATGTCGAGGCATGAATGATGATGATGATGCTGCGGCGTCTCTGTGTGCTGAGGCCTGGTCACGCCTGCACGCCGCGGACCGTGTGGGCTTTTAATGAAAACAAGTGAGTTTAACACAAATGTGATTTTCACACTGCATTCGATATGATTGATGTAGCATTACTGGTGGTAACAAATATAATGTGGCCATACTCTCCAGCTATATATATATATAATAATAAAAAATCTCCAATCCATCTGATAATTCGGTGTAAGCGGTGCAGCTGGTCATCGCGGTCGCTTTTCCTCTGTAACGTCTACATTTAAAACGCCCCTGATGAGGTCGATTGCTACCTGCTATTCAGCCGTTGGGCTTCCTGCCTTTTCAGAGAATTCACATGGCACAATGTTGTCACTCTTTTCATCTCGTTTAATGACGCTATTAATTGGATTTGTAATGATGTTTTAAGCAAACTTATTTCAGCAGACATCTTTCAGGCAATGGCCCTGGTGACATGTCTCGCATGCTGCGGATTAGACGCCGAGGCGCTTCGCAGTATTTGTAGTGGAGCTCTGACCTCTTGTGCCTCATTGTGGAAGTGCAAAATCCTCACGCTACACCAGGCAGTGGTGGCAATGAGGGGGCTCTGTAATGCAATATCTTATAAGTATGCACTTTGAAAAATTAAAGCTTCTCGGAGGCCTCTTTCACCAGTCTCCATATACTTTATGAACCCCTCTGGTGACTTCCAGAAAAGCCCCCCACAATGGCACACGGACGGGCTGGGTCACATTTCTGAAGAGCCCAAAAGAAAAATGTCACACTGGAACTGTGAAGGAGCGTTTATCAGTTTCTGAAAGGACGCACGCTGGTGCTGGTCGAAGCTACACCGAAGCCACTCGCAATGGAACTAAATATGGAGCCGGTGTCATCGTCAAATCTGCATTTAATGAAGGTATATGTCTTGTGGTGCCGTGTGGCTCTATCGTTCCACGACCTCTGACCTCCCCGACTCGTCATTCCCGCACACAGGTAAAAGCAGAGGTGCCATTAGATATTACATAACCGTCCAAAAGTACTGATTTAACTCCAGGCAGGTGCAGTGAAGCAGCAGGATGAGTTCCTACCTCTCAATGTTACCGTTGCTAACGTGGACAAACAACCCCGCCTGGCACCGTGCCAACTAGAAGCACCAGGAGTCCGTCACCGATGGTCCCCGAAAGAGGCCTCAGATGACCGGCCAGTTTGATGACCAAAAGGTCCAAGATTTCCAAAAAATGCCAGAAGATATATATATATATATAGTGACGGAAAGGAGACGTGAATCTTAATAAATGTGTTTGATGGAGCCTCCATTAACAACGCCAGCTGATGTGGAAGCATTGTATCACCTAAGTGTTGCTGTATCTGTTTCTACAAAACAAACTCAAGTGGTTATGCCCTTTTTATGGGCTTTTTAAAATCATTAAATAATAGTTTACAAGTGTGGTATGATCCCAAAAAATCAAGTCTAAAGGCTGTTAGTTTTATTTGCCAACGTCCGTGTCGGATGTAATGTGCAGTTCATCAACTATGTTTAACCTGCTATATATTATCCAATACCCACACTGAGCTCCCTTTCAAGAAGCCGACAATATTTATGAATATTACCACAATAAATCATTCGAATTCAAAAGAAAGCAAGTTGCGAGATCAATTCAAAGCCATATTCAGGCCGCTTATGAATCCTGACAACGCAACGGAAGTTACCACGAGTTATTATTAAATACACCACAATGCAACCAGACTCGTGCTTTTTGCTTTTTTGTCGATTTTCGTCTGACGAATCCTAATGAAGCAGAAATCGGGACACATTTGCTCCGCAATGAGGGCAGCTGGCAAACTTTCTCTAGCAAAATTAAACCATTATCTTCCAACTAGACACGCACGGGGCTCGATATAAATAAATAAAGTCACACTTATCTGGTGGCCGGTGTGATTACTGGAGCCAGAGCTGACATCCAAATTGACTGCGTTATCATGTCGAAGTGATTTCAGCTGAGTGGGCACTGGAGATGAAAGCGGAATGATCTTTAAATACGAGTTAAAGATGGCCCCCGTGATAAGTTGTTCCACAACAGTTTTGATCAATGAAGCATGCATTCAATATATTGCCTATTTAGATATGTGAGATAAACTTAACTGGGCCTCTAAATGATTCGCAAATTATATTTCCTCCAGTGCGAGGTAATGACTTTACGGCCTCGTTGAATTCCTGTTGGGACTTCTTGTAAATGCTTTTCGGGAAAACCACCACGAACTGGAAGAGACACATTTTTCAACCTGCAATGTGATGATGAAACGTGCTCATATTTATGTCTTCGTCTACACGTATACTTTAATACGATATATAGAAGGAGGTATTCCAGCGTTGAAGCCCATGCATTGAATTTGCCGTGCTCTCATAGGACAAAGCCCGTCAGGTGGGAGCTCCGGCTGTGGAAAATGTCAAAGCTATTTTCCTCTTTACTAGTCAATGCGATGCTTGTTTAATAGTAATTGGAATCTTATCCTGCTGTTTGCTCATCATTTCCTGTGCCTGGTTATTCCACACCTAAACTCCATTTAAGTTTTTAATAACATTTTAGAATAGTTCCCATTCAGGTAAACAGAATCTGATTACCTTGATGGATTGGAAATGTATGTCTGACGGTAGTTTATTTGATTTATTTATTCAAGGGGCCTCAAATGGAGGCACTTTAAGTGAGGCAAACAAATGGCCGCCGTGCGTTCCCCAAGAGCAGAGTGGTTTGAGGAGACGCTGAGATTTTATATTTTGTTAGCCTATACGCACTTCTCTGTTCCACTGCGGCGAGACACTGAGAGTGAAGATAACGTCGCTCGGACACGTATGTTTTTATATATATTTTTAGTTTTTTAGCAACCTTTTTAATGGGTTCCTCAATCCGCCTGTACCTGCTCAAGAGAATGGAAGAAAACAAACACAATCCAGTGTTTGTGTGACTTAAGATATTTCTAAAAACGGAATCCATGCGCACTCGGTGCCAGAGGCCAATGAGCAGGAGCCTCTAACTATTCGGTGATAGTTTTGGATTTCCCTCTCCATAAGCCTCCCATTGTGTTCGAGGACCTGCTTTGTACAAGTGCTTGCCAGCTGCTTACCAAATGAGGTTATAGTGTTTCCCTATCAACTGTAAATTTCAATAATTTGTCGGAGGGGCCTCTCACTGTCAGTTTTTATCATATTATCAATGACGACTCAATTTTCCTCTGCCACTCCATCTCAAGCACTGACCCCCGGCCCTATTACAGTCCTGTAATGAAGTGCAATGGAGTGGTAATTGGTCCACATTATACCAGATCAGGTAACATTAGACTTATTTTCTTATCACAATGAGCCCTGCTGGTGACTCTCAATGAGAAACCAAACACAGTTCCTTTTCTTATGCAGGCTATCATCCAAATAACATTTCAGCTCGGGACCCTTCCCCCCCCCCCCCCCCACATTTTCAGTTTTCCATTTCAAGATTGCACTCCGTGTTCTCGGAACGTGCTTTTGTCTCGGGCTTCCTCCGCTTGAAAAGTCTCCCGGACGGCCTCGGAGGCGGTGCAGATATGAGGTGGAGCTTTCCCGGGACAGACGGGTACAGCAAAACGAGACGGTAACGCGAGCGTTATGTCGGCAATATTAGAAGTACAGTAGGGCCTACTCCACTCCCCCTCCCTCGGGAGTGCTCGGGGGCTCCGTAACTTCACTCGTCACGATTTATAGTCATTCTAGGCGCTTCTCTGTGAACTGAGCGAATTCCGTGAGCTCGTGGAACTGTTTCCAAGTCTATAAATACATACGCACTTCTTTCCGCTACTCAACCAATTACATTTTGGGAAATTACCACCCAGGAGGCACATTACGAGGACTGAAAACTGATCAACTGTGTGTCTGTTAGCTACAGGACGTTCTTTTTTTTTTCCTGAGTAACAACAGGTTCAACTGAGAAAAGTTGCAAAATCCTTACTGCGACGTTTTAAAATATCTCGTAAAAAAGGAAATGTAAAGTTTAATTTCTTGGAAAAAAAACAAGAAATCGGCAAAACACAGTCGAGTCGTAGTGAATCTCATATTTAGCGGTGCAGCTAACATCATAGACTGCATATAAGAAGTGATGTGTCAGTTTCGAAGCCTCAAGTTCGGCGTTTCGGGCCGCCGCCATCTTGTTACTTTGCAACCAGAAGTAACCCACCGAGAGGGGGCGAAAAACACAAACTCCGGACCGCACAACACCGTGGTAGCAACCTGTCAATCACAAGGTAGCCCCGCCCTAAAGCATACCCTGCTTTACGGTCTATTTGACTCTGAATGTGACCATAATTTACTAAATGGACACCATGACCAGACTTGAAACGAGCGATTGAGACCATCAGGCTCAGGGAGACTTGAACTAAAAACAGCCTAGTCAGTATTAAACTGTTAATGTATGTATCAGTGACTAATCCAGAGCCAGCATAGCGCATTAGCACCAAGCTTTTATTCCTTGCGTGAACCTTTGTGCTCCGATAGGCAGGATCTCAGGTCTCTGTTGTGAACTGGAAACACACCGCTCACTAAAAAGACAGGATATTGGATAACAAGGTTAAAACAAAGGAGCGAAAATATTCCCTTAATAAACTCGGGCTGCGGGGATTTGATTTGAGCCACCTAATAGATAGTGGTTTCAAGGAAGCCCAAACAAAAGGTAACGGGCCGGTCATGCTCATGGTAGCTAATGGCAGAGTTAGAAGAAATTAGGGGATTTTTTTTTCCAACAGGAAATTGTGCTTAAAGGCGGGTCATGGATCACCCTGCTCCTCACAGGCAGCTTCAGAAGCCGGAGAGTGAACTTCTGCTGCGGCCATTAAAAGGTCTAAAAGAGGTCAAAGCAGAAACAAAACTAATTGCATTATTGGAGAGAGAAAAAAAGGGTCACAGTCAGGCGAGTCGATAAACTCTTGTCTCGTGGTTTTGTAACTGTAATTAAAGAAAATGAAGATTGAAGACAGGGCAAACGTACACGTGCATGCCAAAATACACCAAACACCAACAAGAAAGAGGCTTTTAAAGAACGGCTTTTTCGGCTTTGGATCGACACGCGTCTGGAAGTTCGTTGAAGAAATTCTGCAAGAGACGTGTTTTTTCTTTTCAAGCCGTTTCAGTGGTTTCGTCGGTCTATCAATCCACATCCAGTGATCACTGATGATTGCTGTGTTTATTGGCAGCTACCTCGCCTGTAAAGTGGCTCAGTGGTCCAATCCACGCAAGGAAAATACTGCTCAAGCAAAACAAATCCCCAAATTCTGTACGAATACTCTAGAAATGAGTAAAGTTCTGGCCTTTCCCTTGAACAGTAGAAGTCCGCCTCTCCAAAGCAAGACAGGCTGCATCCACATTCCCATCATCCTGGCCTGCAGAGGTCCAAACAGTCTTCCATCTTAAACTGAAGAGAGAGTCTTGGTGTTTTATAAAGACTCCCCACAGTTAGAATTACGTCGTTGAGTCTGTCTAAAACCCTCCAAATGCCTTTCAATAATACCTATGGTGGGATATTACTGCTGAAGTAGAGTACCACAGTTTTTTTTAGAGGTACCTGCCTTGGAGCCACTGCTTTCTTCTGGCAGTTGTCTGCACCGTGGAAGTGAGTCACTGCTGCCCTCCAGTGGTTGTGTCGGTGTGGTGCCTCGTGATGTTGCAGACGCTTGTTAGTGGAGTCCGTAGTAATTGTGACACCACACAGACGATTCATTCACCTTGATACACACATACAGTGTGCGCTTGTGTCCATGTGCGTGTGTGTGTGTGTGTGTGTGTGTGTGATCACCTCAGTCAGCATCTAAGCACATAACTGTACTTAATATCACATCATGGAAGAAATAGTGTCATCCTAAACATTTAAACAGCAAAAAGCCTAAAGACACACCTTCACTGTCCCCCTGAGTGTAGCGGCACACATATTACATGTGCGTGTGCGTGTGCGAGTACACACACAATGCATCGACATGTTGAGTCAGTTTTATTGCCATTTAAGTACCGCTGTGTTAGTTTAACAGTAACTTTTATATCGGCTCTAAAACGCCAGGCACACGCCACCTGGTAAAGGAAGTGAAAAAAAACCGGAAGAAACATGCAACTCACACAACAGGTGAACTGTGTGTGTGTGTGTGTGTGTGTGTGTGTGTGTGTGTGTGTGTGTGTGTGTGTGTGTGTGTGTGTGTGTGTGTGTGTGTGTGTGTGTGTGTGTGTGTGTGTGTGTGTGTGTGTGTGTGTGTGTGTGTGTGTGTGTGTGTGTGTGTGTGTGTGTGTGTGTGTGTGTGTTTTAATACACAGAAAGCAAAAGTGCGTCCTACACAACAGACTAAAGGCGTTGTATTAATCTGTTTTCTGCGTCACTGTCTGTGCCTGAACTCAGCCAGCTACCCCTTCTTTGTATCCCCTAAATCACCCCCCCCCCACCCCCCCCCCACCCCCCCCCCCCCCCTGAATGATCCACAGCCTACAAGTGAATAATGCTATGCGTTACAAGACGTGCATTTACTCACTTCTTTAACCGTTTCAGGAAGTGGGGGCAGTGTCACCAAAATCAGGAAACCAAGTGTTGCTATTAATACATCTGAGCAGAGGGCTGCAGTGCAGCTGGTGAAAGCTGATGTTGTCTCAGTTGAAGAGGACAGAAGCTCCAGTGAACCTCAGACACCAAAAGGACATATTTGGACAAATGATGCCTTTCGTGGGGTGATTTTTGCACACTCGGCGACCATGGAGGAACCCCACCGCGGTGTTGGATCAGGTAAATACGACACATCTTCTACAGAGCAACGGTCTTTTTAGTCACTTTCACATGGTGAAGAAAATGTCTCGTTTGACGCCAACATGGATTGTAAACAATGTCTTATCATGAAATGTATTTTTACGCAATTTAACTCCCATTGACACTTCTCCGCGCTTCATGAAAGAAAAAAAAGAGGAAGCCGGCGTCTCGGCCTTCCTGAATGGTCAAATGAACATGAAGGTTATTTTAGAGTCTGACTTGGACCCACGTTCTAATTAAGAAACCCGGTTCCTGTCCCCGTTAGCGCTACAGAGGTGACCTGATTACACGGTAATGAGTCAAACTAAATTACTCCCACAGTGTTGACACGGGGCGATGTTTGCACTGCTCCTTGCCGGCTCGGCGCTGGTATGTCAAACAAATCGGACATTCACTCTCCAGCCAGTCACCTTGACATCCCCCCCTTTTCCACAGCAAACATTAGCTGCTGCCGCACAATATGGCGGGTGTCGTGTCATCAGTGGACGGGGTTGTGATTGATGGCACGTGGCAGCAGTGTTTAGGGAGCCGGCGATCGATGTCGCCCCGTCTGAATGCACGCTCTGTCCGTATACTGATCGTTCTGCTTTTCAGGGAAACCCGAACCGCACGAGCTGTTGATTCTGCACGCGGCCGAGGCCCAGGAGTGGGCGACCTACTTGCAGCAGATCTTGAAATCCTCCAGAAAGTTCCGCAAGCGGTCCATTTGGCTGCACGCGCTCGACCCGGACGCTCGGCTCCGCGGGGGCGACTTTGACCGCTTCCGGAGCTGCGGGTGCGTCGTGCTGCTCCTCACCGGAGCGCTCCTCGACATGCTCCGTGACCCCGGGGCGCGGGAGCCCCTGCGGAGGCCGCTTCGCCCGCCGCACCGCATGGTGGCGCTGCTGTGCGGCGTGTCGGAGGACGACGTGCCGGCGGACTGCTTCGAGGACTGGCCCAGCTGGAGGAAACTGTACGCCGAGGACGAGCCCGCCCTCTACGTCGCCACCATTTTGGAGGCCATCGCTGACAGTACGCAAAGCCCATCGCACTTATTGATTTGTTTGTGTGCCTCTGAAGACGTTTTTATTATAGCTGTATTTCTGAAGCTTCCCCTCCCCAACAGGTTATGACTTTTTTTTATTGTTCAGATAAAGCTGATTAGAGGTCCAAAGAGCAAACGATTACAGAGACGGTTCAGCCAACCGACAAAAACGCCACATTTACTGGTTTATGTGTTAAAGGTAGAACTATACGCCACTGCAGCAGACAGTTTCATACAGTATCTGACAAGAAAACAGGAAACGTTTGAAAATTGCTCGTCAGTCAATACTCAATACTCATACTCATCATCGTCATCTCGCCTTCCCAGGAACAATGACCTGGTTAATTAGGTTGATCCACAGGACTAGCAGTTTTCAGAATAGAACTGTGGTTTATCAAATGCCCCCCACCCCCCCACATCGGGTTGAGATTGTGTTAGAAGTTTCAGGTACTTCAGCATATCAAACTGAAACAATCGGCAGAGGAAATGTATTTTCTGTGCATAAACTGAGCCTTTAGCTTCCACTGGATATCTGGGTGAGCATGAAAGTAATTCATTTTGGATTATAATTCTCTTCAAAAGGCGGGCGACGGAAGGCCGAACATGTGGGCGAGGCTGTCGCTGCGTCAGAGCTGCCCGTCACAGCTGCCTCTTCCACTGAAAATCTCGCCACCGGTGAAACGGGGCAAGTGGCGTCAGGCGAGCGCCAAGAAGCCGCCCAGAGGGACGAAGAACCGGCGAGCGCGCCGGACTCAACAAGCGAGCACCCGAGTACACCCACGCAGCTCACCTGTCTCACCATTCAGCCAAACAGGCTCCTGTGTGGGGTAAGACTGCAGGGATTACATAATAAGAACATCAAAAGATAACATACGGACCACAGCTGCCTCCGTGCCGATACGTTGTGTAACTACGGTTTGATTCAGCACTAATTCGTACTTTTTGTCTCTTGAATTTCATTGAGTGAGATAGACGATTAACCCGTGGAAATATGCATTGATGAATAGGTAAAATAATCACTGAGAAGCTTTATCCATTCTATTTTCTAGGGACGGGAGACACTTTTTATCATTTTCACGCATAAAGCAGACGATCGGACGGCACCGGAGGTGGAGTTTTCATCTGAAAATGTGGCTCCAAAAAGGGTCCCGGGCACTGTGGAGAACGAGTACACTATAAGTGTCACTGCGCCTGGTAAGCGTCTCCAGAAAGTCAGCGGACCTTCAGCTGTGTGTTGGTGGCACCATCTTTAAAACTGCAATCCGAGATGACTGCGTGTTCTGTTTCTCCCCTCTAGATATGCCTGCCGGAGTGGTGTCACTCACCATGTACACTTCCCAATGCTGCGTCAGCTTGACGCCCGTTATGTTTTACACCAAGATGGGGGAAGTCAGTCGCTTTCTTGAAGATGCTGCAGATCCTGTGGACTTCATCTGCCAGGTGGGAGCCTCACGGCGAATCATCCTCCTTCGTTTCTCATTTGGCTTATTGCGTATTATTGGCATAGATATCGCCTCCTTTCAACACGTTGTGTTAAATACTCTGGCACACGTCCAACGATTGGAAAGAAGCCCCTCAATAAAAGCCAGAAGAAGAAGAACTGCAGCAGTAGGGAAGTGGAGGCAGCGTTAAATAAACCTAAACGTGAGATGCCTTTTTACAGGAAAAACCAAAGGCATCGAAGAGCCAGTCATCTGAGTCATACTTTTAATTGGGATCAACCAACCAGAAGTATTTTTTTTTGCCCACGACAATTTAGTAATTAAATCATTGTAAGAACATATTTGTGCATCGTTTGTGATCCGTATGCTTCCTCGTGTTGGATCAACAATGTAAGGCCTCTTTGTCATCGTATCTTTCAACCAGACGGCAGCAACAAAAAAAAATCATAAATAGACATGCTACGGGAACTGCTAACAAAATAAGAACACAAATAAGAGGAAATGTGTTGAAATGTTGCTTCCTGCATGAGGCCCATTATGACGTCAAACTTATGGATCGTATTTATAGCTCTCCATGTCATGCGTGTACTTTCAGGCCTTCGACTTGACGTCCAATGCAACGGAATCACTGGACAAAATGCTCACGGACTCGTTGAAGTCCATGATGCCTGCAACCGGTTTTCAGCTGTTTGGAATCAGACAGATTGAAGAAGACAATATGGCGGCATGTGAGTACAACACATGCCAAAGCTAATTTATTCGAGGGCTTTCCCCAAATATTTTTTTTGGGGGGGGGGGGGTGGCGACACAGATGTGCCGTTGTTGCAGATCTGTCAGGAGAACATATCTGGAAGCATCTGAAAGCATATCAGATCCACATCGGCTATGCCTGTTTTTGGATCTCGGAGCGTAAAAGCTTATTTTAGGAGTCAACACACAGTCTTTGGAGCATTTTTTTATCTGACTGCCTTTTGTCCTTCAGATCAGCGTCGTGAGGAGCTTCCCACGCTGCTCCACTTCGCTGCTAAGTACGGCCTGAAGAAGCTGACCACCATTCTGCTTCAGTGTCCCGGGGCTCTGCAGGCTTATAGCGTGATGAACAAGTCAGGAGACTACCCCAACACGCTGGCAGAGAAGAGCGGCTTCTTCCAGCTCAGACAGTTCATGGACGAGTTTGTCGTAAGTCCGGTGACGCGTCGCACGACCTGTCGGATGTGTTCACTTCACTCTGTGTTCACTCTCTCGTGTCCAAACTAACCCAGGAGACGGCAGACATGCTCAAGTCCCACATTGAGGACTCCATCCACACGGAGGAAGGTGCCGACGTGTATGAGCTGATGTCAGAGAACTCTCAAGATATCATGATGAAGTACTCGGGTTGCTCAGAGGACATATATGAGTCCATGCTGGGGATTGACCCTAAATGTGCAGAGGACCTATGTAAGATTAACATGGTTTTATTCATTCGTTCTGACAATGGCGACGTTGACAAAACATCTGGTGAAACAATTGCATTTTTTCAGACGAGGTGATGACCGCAGTAGACGAGAACCCAGAAGAAGCAATGCTGAGGAAGTTCTTCCAAGGTATGCGTTCGAAATATCTGCCTTTTTTTTTTTTTTAAAAGCAACATTTATAATATAATGTGGGTGAATGTGTCCTTCAGCGAAACCACATGCAGGTGTAAACCAGGACGACAACGACCGCCTTAAAAGTGAGGAAGAGGAAAAGGGAAGTCATAATGACTTGGATGAAGTCGAAGAAGAGGAGGATCCTTACAACGTCTGTCCGGAGGATATCTATGATACTGTGGATCCAAACAGCAGCTGCATCCCAGAAATCCTGAACCGCCCACCAGCCCCCATCCCCAGACCCGAGTCCATGTCTGATCTTGAAAAGCATCAGACCTACATCTCCAGAGGTATCGAGCGGTCTCTTTTTTTCTTTGTCCCAAAATCACATCAGATTTTCATCAAATAGCTCTCCATGCCTAAACGTCATATTTCTGACAGTGTTTTCAGATAAAGCTGCATCCCAGAGTAGAACGATGGAAACGGGATGTCCTGCAGGTAAAGTTTGAGTCATTGTTTCTTTAGTCAAACTGGAAGGAGCCAAACATAATTATGTTGATGTTGTAACGTACTACAAAAGAAGGTTAGTAGAACAGGCCGTAGAGACAGACACAGAAGCTCCAGTTTATTATCTTGTAAACGTTGTCTCGGAATACTAACAATGTGGCGTCAGTACGTCGGGGTGTTTTTTAATATATCACTAAAGTAATGTACGAAAACACAATCTGTACACCAATCACCAGTGGAATGTCACGAGTATATTTACTTAAGTGCTCGACTTAAGGAGAATGTCCACTCTATGCTACTTTATACTTCCACTCCACCACATTTGTTTGGCAGCTTTAGTTACCAGGTAAACCAAAACAATCTGATGTGTTATATCAGTATATAAAGTAACGTAGATTAACCCCGCCTTCATAGTGTAGAGAAAGATATCAAGTTATAATCCAGTAATGTAACATCAATTGTTCTAAAATACTGTTCCTGTTTAAAGTGGGTATTTTGAGTACATTTTGATGCTGGTTCTTTTACTTTAGAACCATTTTTGAATACTTCCTCCGCCACTGCATCTAATCGCCCGTACATGTTAACATTTCAGGGGTTTATTTAGGCCTTTCGTTGTTTTCTAGTAAGGCATGAAATTACATTTCACGACGACCTTTTCCACCCCTCCAGCTCAGTCTGGGGCGGACCCGCCCTTTCCTGATTATGACCCCTACGCTGGGATGAAGACACCTGGACAGAGGCAGCTCATCTCTCTGCAGGAGAGGGTGAAGGTGGGGGAGATCACCGTGGATGAGGCCGTCCAAGAGTTCAAGGCCTGGCAGTTTGACCATGAGCGCAGATCCAGCTCCATACGCTATCAGCAGGTAGATGCACGCTGTGGACTTCATGGGCGCTCAGTGCTGGTTGGTGGTCAATAAAAGGGTGTCTAACATGGGTGCTGTTTGGTTTTGTTTGTTTATTCAGGAAAATCTGAAGCGATTACGAGATAGCATCACCAGACGCCACAAGGAGAGAGAGAAGACCGGAAAGGACCTCGGTAGAATAATTTGACTATTATTTGAATATTTATTTTATTCATTGTGAATCAAATGGCTTGAATGCAGATCGTCTATTTAGAATAAATGCTTCAATTTGATGTGGACTCTCCCCTCTTAGACTATGAGATAAGTGCTCCGCTGCAGAGGAACCTTTACTGGGGCCCCAATGAGGCGTTAAAGTGCTCTGTGTACGATTCGGCACCCAGAATGGTGGCTCCGCCTCCTCTTCCTCTGGCGCCGCACAGCATCCAGCGAGGCAGCTGGCAGACGGGGAGCACGTCCAGCACATCCAGTGAGTCTGTTTGTTTGTTTGTTTGTTTTGTTTGTTTGTGGTCAGAACTGTAACTAAATCCAGTAACACCATCACCTCAGGGACTTCTGGCTCTCGTCACCACACAACCTGGTCACTTACAAAATGTAGACTCTGGTTACCTTAACAGACATTTTTGTTGTTTTAATTTGTCTAATAAGTTGTATAGTTAAAATGCTGTTTGTTTAGTAAGGAGAGAAATAGTTTGGTCAAATAAAATAGTTTATGATATTCTCCTGCATGAATTGGTGCCTTCTCTAGGGATGAAAATCATGTGGTTGCATATGACAGAATGCACTAAATTGCACCATTTATAAAAAAAATGTTAAAATCCCTTTTAGTGACTTAATGCTTCTGGCACTCATACAAATATTAAGAGTTCAGTGAATTTAGTTTATCGCCAGCACCACCGTGTACTCGGGGCCCTTTGCTGAGTGGCGTCTCCTCTCTCTCCCAATTACCTGTCTGTCTTTGGAGGTCCCAAAGTGAAGGCAACGAAGTCCAAATATGAATCATAAAAAAAATTAATAAGGACTACATGTCACTGAGACTTCATTGCATGTATTTTGGCATCCTAACACCATTGCTATTCCTTCTCTGACGGTCTTGAAATGCATCCTGATCCGATACTGGTTTCTCGCCGCACTGGGAAACTAGACGCTCACAAATTATTCTGAAGAAAGGATTCCCCCTCTGATCTCGACAGGTGTCTTGACCTCCAAAAGATGTATTTGACACTTTAGCATCTGTTTCCACTCCCTCTATGAATACAATTTAGATTGAATGGGAGAAAGAACAGAGAATACAAATGGGTATTTAGTCTCGAGGAGGTTCGCTCCTTATTCTCGACATTGTCTCTGAATAAGTAAATCTATGCATCAAAGACCAATTACACAACAGATTTCCTGAGAACCCCCCCGGAGAGCAAGTCTGCGTCAATGCTCTGCTCTTAAATGTTAAAATGTCCCTTAAACACTTATATTGGGCCCATATTGCATTTTTGAATAACATTGAATATCATATTTGTTAGTTGTTTTTTTTCCTTCTCAAACTTGCTTCAAACTAAAAGAAAAATGACCAGAAAAGTGCAAATGAATATGCTTTTGGATCGTTACACAACCGTAGCGTCAAAACGGGTATTTCGATCCACATTTGGTTCAGCGTCTTTCACCACAAGCGCTGACCTCGTCGAGGCTCAACATCACGTGTTTTCTCCCCGCATTGACCCATTTTTTTTTTTTAAATCAGGTACCGAGAGCAACCGACTCAGCACTCACAGCACCTTGAGCTACAGCAGCGGGACGGAGCCCGACTTTGAGGTGAGCCTGAATCGACAACGAGAGCATTTTCAGTGCAGACAGCAGTCTTTTTTTTTTTTTTTTTTTACATCAGAAAGGGTGACACTGGAGACTAAGATGCTCCATGATGGGTTATTATTGCTGCATTAATGTTTGTAAGCCTAGCTCCGCCCTCTCTTGTGGCGCTGCACGTGTTTGACCCCGTCCTCTGCACAAGTAACATGCACAACGTGACTAAATGTGCAACAGAGAGGGAGACGTAAAGGTCCGGTCTTCACTGTGATTCACTGGGCACTTCGGCCCCTCTGTTCCTAAAACAGATGTACTTATAATTTAAAAGTTATTAAAAAGAATCACTCTGCAACACCCACGTTTTTTTTCTTTCTTGCGAAATCTTTGAAGCTTGGCACGCACGGCCCAGCGGTTTCTCAGAAACCACCAGAGTGTAATAAGAACTGAACTAATTTAAACTCCCAACTCGTATCGCAAGTGTTTTTTATCTGATGTCGGTGGATAGGCCTGCGACCAACAAATATTTTCTTCTTCTTTTATTCATTCATCTTATTCATATTGTTTTGATACAAAAACGATTAGATGTCATCAATATGTTCCTAAAACCCGAGGCGTTGCCTTGAAAATAATATTAATGATACTAATACCCAAAAATGTCACACACGATATAGAACAGGAAATACTTTGCCGTCTACCTTTTGAGTCTAAAAGTCCGAAATGTGTCCATAGTTTACATATTAAAAAGGGTACGTTGACATCCAGACAGGAGCGTTTAAAACTAACGTACATTAAAAACACAATAGACGTTATAATAGAAGTAGCAGCTGGTACTCGATGGTGAGCTGAGGTGTTCTTTTTAATTCACATATTTTATGGCAACAGGGGCATCCTACAGATTTGTTTCATCGGCTCTAATAAGGGCAATAAAAGCCATAAAAAAAAAAACAAATTAATAATCCAAAGAAAAGAAAGTAAATGCAGCAAAAATCCTCACAACTGAGAAGTTTGAAATAGAGCGTGTTTGGCATTACTGCTTGAAAAATGACTCAAATGTTTTTGTCAATTCAAAAGATTGTCCAGTAATTGATTGTTTCTGCTGTGATGGGAGTGTCACGGAAGGTCGGCCTTATCGAAGTGTGTTTTTCTTTTATCCAAAAGGACATGACAGAAATTGGCCCCCCGCCACGCCCCGCGCGGCCGCCTGACGCGGCGCCCCTCACTTCTCCACCCAGGATTCCTCCGCGCATCCCGGAGAGGTCAGTCTCAAGACCGCTGGTTGAGTTCACTGACGTTGCAATGCGACGCAGCGTCGAACGATATAGTTTGACACAACTGTACATACAACAATGCGACGCAGCGTCGAACAATATAGTTTGACACAACTGTACATACAACAATGCGACGCAGCGTCGAACAATATAGTTTGACACAACTGTACATACAACAATGCGACGCAGCGTCGAATAATATAGTTTGACACAACTGTACATACAACAATGCGGCGCAGCGTCGAACAATATAGTTTGACACAACTGTACATACAACAATGCGACGCAGCGTCGAATAATATAGTTTGACACAACTGTACATACAACAATGCGGCGCAGCGTCGAACAATATAGTTTGACACAACTGTACATACAACAATGCGACGCAGCGTCGAATAATATAGTTTGACACAACTGTACATACAACAATGCGACGCAGCGTCGAACAATATAGTTTGACACAACTGTACATACAACAATGCGACGCAGCGTCGAATAATATAGTTTGACACAACTGTACATACAACAATGCGACGCAGCGTTGAATGATATAGTTTGACACAACTGTACATACAACAATGCGACGCAGCGTCGAACGATATAGTTTGACACAACTGTACATACAACAATGCGGCGCAGCGTCGAATAATATAGTTTGACACAACTGTACATACAACAATGCGACGCAGCGTTGAATAATATAGTTTGACACAACTGTACATACAACAATGCGACGCAGCGTCGAATAATATAGTTTGACACAACTGTACATACAACAATGCGACGCAGCGTCGAATAATATAGTTTGACACAACTGTACATACAACAATGCGACGCAGCGTCGAATAATATAGTTTGACACAACTGTACATACAACAATGCGACGCAGCGTCGAATAATATAGTTTGACACAACTGTACATACAACAATGCGACGCAGCGTCGAATAATATAGTTTGACACAACTGTACATACAACAATGCGGCGCAGCAAACTAATCGTATTGTTTTTGTCTGCCGTTCGTTTTAACGTTAACGTCTCACTGGTGACAGAAAGCCAATGGGAAACCAACACATATTTAACTATATGTTTACCCATATATACTCTACGGGCAGCATTTACAATAAATGATAAAGGGGAAACGCTCACCCACCAGTGAGTCGCAGCTGTGCATGAGGGAGGAAGCCTACGTGAGAAAGCAATAAAGGCATTGACGTTCACGCTGTGTGAAGATATATTTATCTTCAGAGGTGAGAACGGCACAACCTGACAACACTTGGAAGTGAAAGCTCATCTCAAAGTGGTCTAACGATAAATGAATTCCTATCACTTTCTGTGCAACCGACTGCAGAGTTACAGTCGTGTGATGGGAAATGGTAGAGGTGTTAGTATCTCTTTAAAAAGTGTGATACGTGAGTGTACTGCAGCAAAAGAAGGTATAAAGTCTGATGCACTTTTAGTTGGTTCAGCCATTGAAAACATTACATGTATCATGTTATAATGTACTGTGTGTGTGTGTGTGTGTGTGTGTGTGTATGTGTGTATATATATATATATATATATATATATATATATATATATATTCTATTTGCCTTGTTTACTTTCTCAGCGATACAGTTGTATCATACACAACAAGCAAATAAACTGACACCATATGATACTAAACAACCCGTACAATAAGATGCAGCGTATACGACACGAGACAGTACATTATGTATATATCATAACCTTTTCACGCGCCAAAGGATATTCAAATAAGCGGCAAAATGCTATAATAACGTCTTTGTGTTTAGAATCTGACTTTTAGACCGTTATTATGCCTTAGAAATGTATAATGTCTGTTGGGAAGCAGAGCTGTTTCTAACAAACAGAGCTGAAAACCCAAAGCCACAGTTACTGAACTCGGGTGGTGTAATCTGTGGAGGGAAGAACACGCCGTCACGCATCACAACAACCGACTAGACGTCACCTGTGAGTGTGAGAGGAAGTGATAACCACCGCTCGCTAAAACTAGAGATTCATAATCAGATCTACCCCGACACTAGCTGTTATCTACAGTACAAAATATATATATATTAATTGACATCCACACAATTTGTTACTCCACATAACTAAATGAGGCAGCAGCTAAATCATGCAAGGATGTAGAACACCCCCCCCCCCCCATTAACCCAGTTAAACCCCTGCTAAAGCTAACTAGCTTAGCAGAGTAGCATTACCCGCCAGCTGAGCGTTCAACACCTGATTCATGGGATTTGTTGTTGTTGTTCTTGTCGAGCTTCATTGTCCCACACTAATCAAACATTTAAATGTATTCAAATTGTAAATAGATTTATTGTAATGGTTTCAGTTCAAACTCCGTTCAAATGGATGTGAGAGCTGAGAGAACACATTTTGTTTGCGGAGACGTTTGCTCTTCTTCCTCTAGTCTCTTCTTCCCTATTTGTAGGTACCGTGTAGGTTCTATTGCGATGACTGTTATGGGTTAAATAATCAGCCTGGACAGGCATAACAAGATTGTACCTTTTTTATTATGCCTCCGCTCCGGCGATAGCCGTGGTTGCAGCAATTTGGCACAAACATCCATTTGGACTCAAGGATGAACTGATTAGGATCTATAGGTCAAAGGTCATTGGGACCGCGTAGGTGTGACTCAATTCAATTCTGTTTATTTTGTATAGCCCAATATCACAAATTACAAATTAGCCTCAGAGGGCATTACAATCTGTACACATACGACATCCCTGACCTTTGACCTCACATCGAATCAGGAAAAACTCCCCAAAAATAACCTTTCACAGGGAAAAAAGGGAAGAAACCTTCAGGAGAGCAACAGAGGAGGATCCCTCTCCCCGGATGGACAGAAGCAATAGATGTCATGTGTACAGAATGAACAGCATTACAAAGTTACATAAACACATTACATGAATATGACAATGTATGAATGGAACTCCAATCCATGAAACAGAAGGAGGTAGAGAGGAGGGGGGGCGGGGCATCAGCAGGGCCAAGGTGGGAGGCCGGCTCATATCGGCCCTAACTATAAGCACTATCAAACAGGAAAGTCTTAAGTCTATTCTTGAATGAGGTGACTGTCTGCCTCCCGGACTGAAAGTGGAAGCTGGTTCCATAAAAGAGGAGCTTGATAACTGAAGGCTCTTGCTCCCATCCTACTTTTTAGGACTCTAGGAACCACGAGTAGCCCCGCATTTAGTGAGCGCAGCTCTCTAGTGGGGCAATATGGTACTACAAGCTCCTTAAGATATGATGGTGCATCACCAATCAAGGCTTTGTAGGTGAGGAGGAGAATTTTAAATGTGATTCTTGATTTTACAGGGAGCCAGTGCAGAGCAGCTAATACAGGAGTAATGTGATCTCTTTTCTTAGTTTTTGTAAGTACACGAGCTGCAGCATTCTGGATCAACTGGAGGGACTTAAGAGACTTATTAGAGCAGCCTGATAATAAGGAGTTGCAGTAATCTAGTCTGGAAGTAACAAACGCGTGAACCATCTTTTCTGCATCTTTTTGAGACAAGATGTGCCTGATTTTTGAAATGTTACGTAGATGAAAAAATGCAGTCCTTGAGATTTGCTTAACGTTGGAGTTAAAGGACAAGCCCTGGTCAAAGATAACGCCTAGATTCTTTACAGTGGTGTTGGATGCCAGGGAAATGCCATCTACAGAAACCACATCACCAGATAATTGATCTCTGAGGTGTTCAGGGCCCAGTAAAATAACTTCAGTTTTGTCTGAGTTTAACATCAGGAAGTTGCAGGTCATCCATGTTTTTATGTCTTTAAGACATTCTTGAATTTTAGCGAGCTGGTTGGTCTCCTCTGGTTTGATCGATAGATATAATTGAGTATCGTCTGCATAACAATGAAAGTTTATGGAGTGTTTCCTGATGATGTGCTTATCGAGGATTTAGTGAAGTGAGTTGTAAAGTCAGAATTTCAGGGATAAATAAATGGCCCGGCATATTGGATGAACCAGTAGTTTCGAAGTCTGGATGTTTCTGTTTCTATGTGGCAAGAATTGGAAGTCCCAGTCTAGCCATCCTTAGCTGTACATCTACGACTGCATCCGTGTCGATGACCTTACTGTCTGTTTCTCGCAGGGTGCCAGAGAAGATGCTAAACGAGCGCTACATATCCTGCCCGACTCGAGCACTTCCTCAAAGACCCAGCCAGAGACCCACAAACTCGGCCCCCCCGGTACCTCGACGCCTGCGCTGATTGACACGCGTCGGCTTCAGCTTCTAAAGTTAGGATTATTTTACAAGGACGGTGTGTTCCACTGTAAAGACAATGCGAATATGAATGAATTTTGATTTTAGTTATTTTCATGTATCGGTTTAATTGAGTTCCCATAATGTTTGTGTGTCGGGGGGCGGAGTGAGTCTGTGATATCCAGTGGTGTGGTGTGTTTTTACCGTAAAAACATGTGTTTTACCTCTAATAACCATGGGACATTTACAGATTTGATTGGCAACTGTAAAGTAAACATTTTCTTATTGAGCTTAAGTTTAATGTGTTAGGGAAAAAGGCAAATAATTGGTTTGGTAATTGTAATCTTAATTGGTAGTGTGTATCCTGATAACTGAGTTGAACTGTTTTATAATTATGCTGGTACATAATTGCAAGTTGTTTTGGCATTATATTGTACTTATTTTACCTCAAATGATGTCACTGTTATGCCTCTGAAAGAACTTACAGTTTGGTTGTGATATTTGTATATCTTTCTTACATCGATGATAAAATAACCTTTTAGGAAGTACATTCTTTGTACATCAGAATTTTTCTAACTTCTGAATTTCATCATAAAATATTATAAAAAACGTGTTTATTTTCTGCACTTGAATGTGTTCTCTTAATTGGCTCTTTTGCAACCAGTATTTGTATTCTTGTGCAGTATGACGTTTGGTCACTTGATGGCGCTCCATATTCTCTTTTTGGATTTCACTAACATTTAACATGAATGTGCAAACTTTAGATTTGTAAGCACACAGCAATGTAAAGACATTTCAAATGACTTCACTGCTATGAATATGAAAGAATCTTCCTGGCTGCCAAATCGTTCCCCTCTAAAGCTGTGGGGGGAGAGAGACACTTGTATAAAGTGAGAGAGAGCGTCGCCAGCTGGGACTTCTGGTCAAAACTTTCAAAATAAAATCTTCACCGGTAAAATACATAAAACCATGCTTTAAATTACAGGGTGTGCTGTTTATTGAATAATTCACTATGTATTTGATTGATAACCCAGTGCAGATGTTCAGTGTAAAAGATTATTGACAATGTGATTGTAAAAAAAGTGTGCTCCAGTCAAAGCTGATCAATGACTCTCTGCATTGGCTGTTTTAGATGGTTCAAGTGACCTCTGACCTCTAATGTAAAGGCTGTGTTCATGATGATAAACCCTTTGGATATTTTTTAATTAATTAATTATCCGTAGTTCCCCTCAACTCCACTGAGCACGTCGGCATCTTTAGCTAATAGTTTTCTTCAGCTTCACGCTGCTGGGTCGAGGCTCCTCCGTCACTACCAGCCCTGTTTCTGGGTAAAGCTAGCTGTTAGCTAGCTGCTAACAGTTAGTGAGCACGGCGCGTGCGTTTAGCAGCTAATTCTTTGTCAGGGCTCGATGGCTACGACACACGAGCTCGTGGGAGTCTATTCGGGACTCGTGTTCATCAAGTGGTATGACACGGGACTCCTAATGATGTCACATAAGGCCCCCTGTTTCCTGGAGGCCTTAAGGTAACTAGCCCATGTGGTAGCCATGTTGTTCAGCCGCCTCCAAGTGGCCCAAACAAATACAACAATAATAACGCTCCATCATACCAGGTCGAACACTTTTAGTAGCTGCAACTTTTTTTTTTATTACAAAGTGACTTGAGTCCAGGTCTTTTATTGTGAAGAGGCGGTGGCCCAGCCCCCCGTGCAGGTTGCGTAGTGCGGCGGCGTTGACGCAGCCTCGAGCCGGTGAGGGCTGAAGCGCTGACGGGACGCCGGTGGAGGGCAGAGCGCAGCGAAGTGTGTCTGCAGCGGCGGCGAGCTGAACGCTGGATAACCGTCACACGGAGGTAAGCACGCTCCTGCTCTGCGTCACTGATGCTGCGGCTCTGGTGGTTTTCTGGACATGGGTTATTTATTTACATGCCTACCTTCTTTTTTTTTTTAAACATTTTTAGTTGCATCTTTTTAATTTATTTGTTAAATTGGCACCATAACAGCTGACTGTGTGTTATTACCGTGTCGTGCACAACTAGCGCCACTTCATGCATGTGCCTGAGTCACCACTCATCCACTTAGCGTGCGTTCAGCAGACTTCGCCAGGAGAGAGGCGCTCTGCGTTGGGACGGTTACCGCAGTCCTCACGGGGCGACCAAGCCAAATGCCCAGGAGGCGAGCCCCATGCTCCAGTCTGACTCGACATTGCCCCGGTATCATTTCTTTAAATGACTGAATGAATCCTTCCATATGAGGCGGTTGTTTTCTTTACTGGTGGCAGGTTGCAGAGAGCCTCATCGGCGACTGTCCCAGTGAGTCACGGGGAGGCATGGGGGAATAAGGCCGTGACATCGGGACCGTTATGGACGCGTGTTATGCGGCACGAAGGTGTGAGGAGAAAAAAAAAAAAAAACAAGTTCGTCGAGGAGCATTTCAATATCTTTTTTTTTTTTTTTTTTTAGCACAGTGTTGTCAGATGGCACCGCAGCCTTTTTTTTTTTCCTCATCGGATAGATTTGAAGGTGGAGATGCCTTGAGGAAAATATAAAAAACAAAAGCTCAACACTTAAAAACATTAGCATTAAAAAGCCCCACAAAATATCCGAAACGAATAATCCATAATATACTTTTTTTTTCAAGTTTTAGGTTGTAGTGTGTGTGTGTGTGTGTGTGTGTGTGTGTGTGTGTGTGTGTGTGTGTGTGTGTGTGTGTGTGTGTGTGTGTGTGTGTGTGTGTGTGTGTGTGTGTGTGTGTGTGTGTGTGTGTGTGTGTGTGTGTGTGTGTGTGTGTGTGTGTGTGTGTGTGTGTGTGTGTGTGTGTGTGTGTGTGTGTGTGTGTGTGTGTGTGTGTGTGTGTGTGTGTGTGTGTGTGTGTGCGTGCCTGCCTGCACCAGCAGCTGTGGTGTGTAACTGCACCATAGTATTAGTGTGTAGTCTCTGCAGCTATTGGCTATTGACACAGTGGACCTGCATGTTAAACTTCCTGTTCCAGTCTGACAGGTCCGCCTGAGGCATCATAATGAACTGCATGTGACACGAACAACTGCCTCACAGCACAAGTGTGGACCTATATAGACACGCAGACAATCAAGTATACTGACCCTTTTGTTGTTGCTTTTGCAGCGCTACAAAGCGCGGACAGAATAGGCCTTTTTTCTTTCTTTCTTCCCACACAAAATATTTGACAGAGAGGAAGCTCTAGAGTGTGAAATGAAACATGGATTAGGAAAATATGAAAAACAAATGCTTCACTTCAAAACATTATCAATAAAAAGCCCCCAACAAATACTGGAATAATCCATAATATACTAATGTCCTTTTAGCACATTTCAGAATATGTCTTAGTGCAGCGTTGCGCCTCCCAGTAAAATAAAAATAAGCTCCACAGTCGTAGACGCAGCAGACGTAGGCGTCTTGTTCGCCTGCCTTTTCGTTCATTATTTTACTACAATGGTGATTTTATGGTGAGTAACAAGATGCTACACAAGCGTGATGAAATATTAACCCACGACACAAATAATTCATCAACCGCTTCGAGGACGGAGGCCTAAGTCCTAAAAAAGAAATGTTTTTGCGATGTGGAATAAATATCTCTTATCCTATGGACACGTTGGATAGAGATAGTGTTTCTAGCCAGTGTTTACCCAGAGACAACAGGGCCTCAGTCAGCTACTCGTTAACAGACAGTGTGCGTGCTCTGCTCCGTTTTGTGGAACACTATTTCACTCTGTTCACAGATACTACCGAGTATTATTAAGTCAGTGGGAGATCAGATGCGTGTGAAGCAGACCTCGGGTTGTTTACGTTCAGCGGAGGAGATTTGCGAGTGGAAATGGAAGTCCTATACGGTACCTATAGTGGCTCCGCCGGGAGCTATTTGTCATTAACTCAAAGAGCAGCCGGACCCCCGAGGCCCACTGCAAACGCCCCCATTTACAGCAAATCATAATCTGAACTGTGTGAAGCAGAGTTTTCGGTTGAGATTGACAAAACAAAAAGTAGCACTTGAGTACTACTTAGTATCGAGGTGTTTCTGAGACAACGAATCAAGGTCACCGTGTTGCATCTCAGTCTTATTGAGCTGGACGAACAGAAATGATAACCTGTTGAGTAAGCATGGGGACCTTGTTGGGATGAACCCAGCACACTTGTTAATATTTCATGAAGCTTGTTCAGAGTCAAGTTACGCAGGCCCCCCGAGATTTGAGAGCAGCGACCCTCGGGGACATGAATCTCACAAACTGAATTTCAAAGATTTACCAGAGGAGGTCGGCCTCCTTTTTTTCCAAGATGATCTCCGTTTGGTTTGGAAATCTGACACCAAACATTGGAAAAGATGAACAATACAGTGTATTCAAGTTCAATCAACACGCACGCCATTAGAATTTGCTCGCTGAGGCCAAACGAGCGCCTCTTACCTGACACTTTGACACATATGAGAGAGATATTGTCTTCACTGCACCCATGTGTTCCGAATGAGAGTCATCTTGAACAAAACTGGACAATAGCAGACATGATTTAATGATATTAAATACTCTTCTTCTTGGTAAATCTCTTAAAATCACCCTCATTTATTAGAGATCCGCCCAGTGGAGCTGGGGGTTGGTGCGACGTGGACCAGAGCCTTGTCTTTGCTGTGAATTACAGATAGCTTTAAACACCAGGTTTCTGTTTTCACTCATCTTGATGTTACAACAGGTTGCTTAGCAACCCCCATCTCCCCCCCCCCCATGCAGTCGTCTGGTTTCTCCATCTGCTGCCATGGGCTGAAGTGGATGGTAAAGTGAAGTGTTATGCTTTGATTTTCCAAGGTTCGTGGCACAAAGACAAGACCCCCTCCCCTGCCCCCCATCAGGGTCGCATGTAAACGAGGCAGTGAAAAGACAATTTATGCTTGAGGTGGATTTTAAGAAGCACTCCACCCCCCCCCCCCCCATGTTACATGTGACTGGTGGGTAAACAACAGCAATCACCACGCCAGTTGTTGGAATATACCCGCATGTGTCCTTGCTCATCATCACACGAACCGGACCAGAATTAACAGGCGACAGCGATGCGTGGCATGTTTATAAATCACTCACGACGAACAATAATGAAACTGTAATATCTGCGCCGCCAGCTACGCATGAACCCGGGCCGTTGTTGACGGAGTCGAGTCAGACGGGGCCGGCATTCCTGAAATAGACGGATGATGGAGACCTGGCGCGCGCTCCCTTCACACGAAGATGCCTTTATGGCACTTTGAATTGCTGGATTATCACATCGCCGTTCATATTCACGTTCAGCCGCCATATCCTATGACTCAATTATCAAGTGGTCCTGTCACATAGGTGCCCAGAGAGCTATATTTAGGGTCAAAACATCCACACTGCAGGGCTACTTGAGTATTCTGTTTAACGTTCACCCCGTGATTCTCACTCCTTGGAGTGCAGCCTGGAGCCCTTCGCTGTGAAGATGTATCACCCTGGGTAAACTGTCAGCTCACTGGCATTCTTGTTCCACTGGCTCTAAAAGCCTAGCAGGGCGCGTTAGGAGCGAGGCCGCAGTCCTCCCCGAGGACCCTCACACCGTGCTAGCCGAGTGTCCGTCTCTCCCCCCCCCCCCCCCGTCCCGGGGATCTGGCCACGGTCACGTTCCAATAACCGTCGGGGGGTTCTCGTGGACACGCTGGCAGGCTGCGAGGGACTCTGAGGGGGGCCCCTCTTTTTTTTTGTTTTTTTTGGTGCCTCAGATAAAGGATATTTTATGCCTAAAGGTCACAAACATGACGGCGATGCCATTGGATCCCGACAAACTCGTTAAGTCTGGGAAATTTCATTAGGTGAGCTCGGAAGAATGAAGCCGTCGAAGCGCCGTTCATATAGACTCGGCGTAATCTCCTCCATTATCAACATGAATGCGTAATCCTACCTCGAGGCCCGTAATGACTGCGGCCTTTAAGTTACATACATTTCCTTTTATGCTGCACTTGTTTGAAATGAACTTCAAATAGCTCGGTCGAGGAATGTGTAGAATCCCAGGCTGCCCGGCCAGCGTGGAGGCTGTTTATGGAAGAGAGTTGGAAGGGTGGGTGGGTGAGTGTGTGTGTGGGGGGGGGGGGGCTCTTCTCAATTAGGGGGATAAGCTGCTGCTCCGGAGCGGCCCTTTCGAGCCATGTTTGGAGCTATCTGGTGGGATCCACGCACGGCGCTGGACAGCTTCGCTCCCCTCTGCCATTTGTTGACAAAGCAGAAGCCAAGCGGCGTTACGCAACACCCCCCTCCTCCTCCCCCCCCCCCCCCCCCCCCCCCCCCCCCCCATCCAGAGCAGCTGAGTGTGTGACGAGAGCTCTTTTGTGTTAACATGGCTCACTTTGGAGGGGGCCTCTGACCGCGACACAGAGACCCCCCCTGTGTGAAACCCATCACAGGGGGGGTCTCTGTGGATTTCACAGGGAGGGGGGGCAGATAGAATCTGGAGCCTGATATTTGTTGCTGCTCTGGTCCACTGGACATTGACTCGTTAAGCATTCCTGGGGGGGGGAATCAATAACCCAAACAAATATATGTGGTCAGATACATTTGTTGGATACCATCTAATAAGATGGAAGTTCCTTTCTGATCACAGCCACATAGAAGCGGTCATTTTATTTAATTTATTACGGTCATTTAAGATGATTCTTGCTATTTTATTTATTACAATAAAGTGACAATCCCATCTCTTCCCAATCCACAAGTCACTCGTTCTCTTTCTTTCCAATAGTTAGAGGAGAACATTGATGCCTGTCTAATGAGTGTACGCTCAATATGAAACCAGTTAGCTTAGCTTAGCATGAACGGTAACTGTAACTCTTTTAAAAGCCCACTCACTATCACGGTTTATCCGATTTGGTAAATTCGTACACAAACAGGAAGCTGTGCTTTTAGGAAAGCCAGGCTAGCTTCATGCTAAGCTAAGCTAATCGACAATGTAAAGACGCACTCTTTCCTGATTGTCTTTGGCTTTCGAACTGATGGCAATTAGAAGAGGTTTTTTTTGTCGTGGAAATGATAATGAATATAACTATTAGTTTTTTACCTGATATATTTCAAACTGAAGTATCCACATACATTGTATCTTAATAATAAAAAAGTATTTATTTTTAAAGATTAGCATGCGGTCAGTAAAAGTCACTGCAGTCGTTCGTCATGCAGTATTAAGACCTCGCGGGCGGTTGACTCATCCAGTAGTGAATTCCAGCCGTCTGTCTGTCTCTCATCTATTGGCCCTGCTGGAGCTTTTTCCAGAGGGGTGGGGGGGGGGGATTTTATATGGTGGTCTGCACAGTTGTTGAGTGGGTGCCACATTCCCAGGTGGCATGTGGTGACGGGTCCATCTGGGCACGCCTGTTGTCAAAAACAAACAGACCCCGTAACATAGCGAGGGTCAAGGTCAAAGCTGGGACCGTCACCGTCCAGACAAGACCCTCAAAGCTGAGCCAGACGCCCCAGGAGGCTTCAGAGGGACCTGCTGTACGTGGACTAAGGACTCGCTGTGCCCATCATTCAGTAGGTAATGAGCCTCCCGGTCCACAGTGACGTGTTGGAACGACCGTGGTCTTGTTGACAGTTGCTTGTTTTGGCATTTTAGTTTAGTGCATGAATACGAATGGTTTGTTGGGTTTGTGAATTTGGGGTCTCGAGACGACCAGGAGACGTCTGAGATCGGGGCTTCTTTTTGTTTTTTAAAGAAAACATCAACATCTTGCGTGATTCTCATCCTGTTCTGTCTTGAGACCGCTGGTCTAATGTAACAACGTCAACCCGACAACGCTGTTATCTGTTGAGCTCCTCGGTTTAACTTGCTATCTCCTTAACAGCATCATCCATTTGTCGGAGACATTCTCCAAATTGAGCCCATTTTTGAAGAAGAGACAGCCAAAAGCCTCTCAGATTTGATGATGTTGCAGTTTCACAGAAGTCGACTCTTATTAGCCTGTACGGGACGTCCCAGAGCCCTCGCTCCTCTTTCTTTTCACGGGGCTGGATGGACGTCATTTTTTTTGTCTGGCTCTGCTCTGAGGCATCTCTTCCTAAAAAGGGGGGGGGGGGGGGGGGGGGGGGGGCGTCTTTGCTCTGGTGTGTTTATACAGCCAGTTGAACACTGTCATCTTCCCATTATCTATCACATGTAAGAGGGTTTAAAGACTCTTTATTCTGTATATACACCATCTCGGGGTTCGTATGAGGACACAGCGAGTTGAGCCCCTCCCCTGTGTAAGCACTCCTTACAGGAATGTCCGTTAAGGGGGGGGGGGGGTTTAAAGTTAATTTTATTCTAAAGGGAAATAACTAAAGTTCCCGATGCTCGGAGGGAACAAGCTCCGCTCCAAGACTGGAAGAAGTTGTATAAGGTTTGCAGCTTTGTGACCCCGGGGGGGGGGGGGGGGGGGGCTTGTTTGGTATCGTTCCCATTTTCCTTCTTCCATTTAGGCCTATTTTTGGAGATTTCCAGCTGGAACACGAGTCCTCTGTTCTGCAGGTTGGCTTATTTACCGCCGTGTGTAAACACGCCGTCCCGTGCTAACTCGGAGTGGCACGAGCACAGATACAGACTTTAAAAAGCACCTCAAGTTTGACACCGTCCAAGGAATTCTAGATGGATTTGGCAAGTCCTGCTTTTTCTGTCCCCCATCATCTGTGTGCTCCACTGACCGTTTGAGTGCCTTTTTTGTTTGTGTGTTTGTGTCTCGACTCAATCGGCATCTGAAATGGGACGTCTCCTAAATCGGTCGTGCTGGCCGAGCTCAACAGGAGCAGTGGGAAGTGTTTCACAGCCAATTTCCGTGGCCTTGGTGTTGCCTCCGCATGCTCTACTGATGCAGCTCCGATTAACATATGTTTGTTCTCCCTCACGTCCTCCCCCTCCTCCCCCTTAAAGGGGAACGGCGGATTGCACGTTTGAATTGATACAGTTGCTTCTAAAGCGTCCTCCAAATCCAACTCGAGGCCGGCGAAGCGAGGAAGCGCTCCGACAACTGATGACAGAGTCACCATGGAGGTTAAATACAAAAAAAATCGAATCATAACACACAGAAAATACCATTCCCTAACTCATTTTAATATCAGCAAGGTTATTTTTATAGCAAAGAAACCATCCTTCTATATAGTAGATCTTTGTAACGCCATCAAAGCAAGCTGTCCCATGAATGGTGCCGTTAAAGCTGTGAACGTGTGATTGATTACTAATAAAGTATGAAGTCTTGTGTGTCCCGGATTGGATTTAAACAGACCACCGCCTTCCCGTCCGGCTGCATTGTATCTGGTTTCGGTGTGAAACCCCAAACCACCGTACGAACCCAATTTCATTAGCTGTGTACGTTCCCCAATGACGGCTCTCTTTCTACAGCCAAGGGATCTGCTCTAGTACTCACATCTTGCATAATACAAAACGCACTATGTTCCTATTATTATTATTATTATTATGTTTCTTTTTCAATTTTATCCCTGTCAAATTTTTTTTATTTCATTTGACTCTTTTCTTTTCTTTTGAATGTTTTTTTTCCTTTTCCTTATTTTTGATTATTGCTCCAATCTCAAAATTACAATCCGATATCTTTTATGTCCTCTGTCTTTATATATTTCTATATATATAAAAGGAAACGAGCGTTATTGCAACGATAGGGCGCGGCAGCAAGGCACTGGCCTGGTTACCACACTTCCACATTCGCTACATGAATACTCAACGTTTTAATATCGCACGTGTCGGTCGGGGATGGAGCTTGAAAACCAACAAAGCAGCCAGAGGGCATTTCAATAACTTAACTGCCCTGTACAAATATTGATATTGACTGTGGCACGTGGTTGTCTTCGCTGCATGTTTTCCGCGACACTCTCTTCCTGTATATTCACACTCTTTTTATGTTGGGTTGTCCTCCCAGATATCAGGTTTGTTGAATATTTGCCTCCTTGTGTGTCTCCTCCAGGGCTCTCCACAAGGGGGCAGCGTGAGACCGAGCACAACTCCCCGTAAGTCACCTTGCTCACACGGTTTATGAAGCAGGAGTCTCGGGGTCCTCCCCCAGGGACATTTTGAGCTTCAAACTCTTAATTTCCTGCGTTCTGGTGAATTTCTATGCACCCATTCTTGGTGGAAATGACTTTTATTTATGAGAAGGACAATTCATCATCTAATGCAATGCAGAAGGCTCTCAGGCGTTCTGTATTGCTTTAAAATATTTGTTCACCTGTAGATTAAATATTTTCATTTCATATTATCTCTGCTGAGTCAACACGATCTACTCCTCCCTCTTTTGTGTCTTTTGTCTGGGGAAGTAATCCCTATACATGATACATGATGTATTTTTAATGAGTTAGTTTTAATTAGTTTTAATGTGTTTCAGCACGATTTCTGCTCATGTTTAAAACTCGATGCACATTCAAAGTATATCCTACATATCTGCGTGAAGTCGTAAAATGTTGAGGATCGAGTCACAACTTTAATCTCGTAATATTAAGAGAATGAAGTCGTCATTTTCATAATATAAAAAGAAAAGTTTCCCTTAAAGTTGTCCCACGTCATTGCTTGTAATTTTTGCTTACTAACTCTACTTAATTATGTAAATTCCATTCCATTTTTACATTACATTATCCGAACCGCTTATCCTACTCAGGGTCGCTGCAGCCGATGCCGGCTGACGTGGGGCGAAGGCCGGGTTCACCCTGGACAGGTCGCCAGTGTATCTCAGGACTCGTATAGACACAGACAACCACCCACGGCCACATTCACAGCTACGGGACAATTAGAGTCCAATTAACCTGAGCTGCATGTCTTTGGACTGTGGGAGGAACCGGGAGAACCCGGAGGGAACCCACGCTGACACGGGGAGAACACGCAAACTATTCTGTAAATGTTTAAATCGTTTTTTTTTCTTTTTTCTCACAGCTTACTGGAGAAACCTTTTCAGTCCAACGCATTGCTAGAGACAGCTCAGTAGTGGCTGGATATTTGGTCGGGACGTGTCCTCAAATTCAAATCATGTACTCTTTCATTTGAAGCTTTTTATTGGTGCAGAATGTGTCGACATCGCTAAGTACTTCTATCCGTTGCTATGCTCTGTCCTCTAAATAGTCCACATTCATCCTTGTCTTTGTGTGTGTATTGACGTGCCGTCAGGACCTCGAGCGGTCTGCGCCGTGAGGATCACCCCCCTGACAGCCATGAAAGGCTCCCCTGACCTGATTCCTGCCGCAGGTGACGTATCCCTCCGCCTCGTCCACCTCCACAACCCTCACGCTCACAAAGACAAACTCTCTAAACTCACGTGCAAATAACAACGTCTGCGTCGCTTTACGAGCTCCGGCGTGGCAATCCGTTCGTCGTAGTCGGATATTCATTTGATGGCCTGGTTCTGGTGTTGCGGTTCTATTTCGGTCATTTGGGGCAAGAGGTAGCTAATCGCTTGTATTCCCAGGAGCCCCCGAGGCAGCAGCGCGCTCTGAGAGTACCGAATACACGACTGTCGCGCCAAGAAGGGTGAGCAGCTCTGAAGGGGACGCTCCTGTATTTTTAACCTTTTTCTTCTTCTTCCAGATTTGGACCCCAGCAGAGTGTGCAAGGGGAAAGGAGCCGTCACTCTGAGGGCCACCCTCGTCCACATAGACGACGAGGGCCGCATCAGCGCCGAGCCAAATGTCATCACAACGCCAGGTGGGTCAGAGCGAGGCTGCTTCACGACAACTCTGTGCATCCACGAGGGAGCGATGGAGTAACCGCGGCGCGTACCCTGTGAAAACGGGGACACGCCGCCGTCGAATGTGGGCAGACGACGCGAACGCCGCTGCTGTCGTACGTGTCAGGATTACATAAGGCCGCGCGATGGCTCATATTTTCATGTGAGCGTCAAAGAGCTTTATTGTTGCGTCCTGCCCACTGCGCTTGGGAGCAGGCGCCTGGACTGTGGGCTTGTTTGTTGCGTAGAGCACAGTGGAGCCGGACTGGAGGCTGGCCAAGGCTTTCGGGAAGGGGGGGGGGGGGGATGCTTTAATTGTTGTAGAGCCTGAATATAAAGGCCATCGGGACAAACGGCCTTTGCAGCTCAGTGAAAGGCCGCTTTGTTCTGATGACAAAGTTCAGAGATTGTGGGAGAATCTCTTTTTTTTTTTTTTTTTTGTTTCCTGGACATATTAACATCTGTGAAAGCATTCACGCCCCGCGTAATGAAACGGGAGATGCATTTGATCGGGGACTAGCTGTTACGGTTCAGGTTCACTGGATCCCCAGTGGTTTTTATTCTTGGCTGCCAAACTGAAGGCGCTCTGGACTCTTTTCAGGTGGCTGGACAAGCCAGATTAATGGAGACTGCTCTAAAGCAGGGGTGGCTGAGGGGGGCGGCAACATCACAGCTGATTTACCTCCTGTAAACAACACTCAGTGCCAGGTACGTTTACTTCCTCCCCGTTGAACACTGCCTCTTTGTTCCATTTATGCGATTTCAGTGAAATTCCCTGAAAAGCTTTTGTGTCCATTTTTTTTTTTTTTTTACTGTTACTTTTTTCAGGCCAATTCACCAGAGAGCCTCAAAGAGAACCAGGCCCCATCCTCCGCCGACATTCAGAGCTGCGTCACGACCTCCAGCTCCGTGTATCCCTGCACCAGCACAGTCAACCCCACCATCGTCCTGCTGCAACACAACCGAGGTGAGACGGGGGCGTGACCAAAGAGTTCACCGAGTTATTTTTTACATGTCGGCGCGGCATCTCACCAGTGACCCGCGTAACCTTCCTCACCGTCGCTTCATTTGCTGAGTCACATGTCCCCGTGCTGTCCTCATCTGTCAAAAGCACCGTCCTCATTTCAAAGGTATGCACTGGGGCCTTGGTGACTTCGTCAGCAGCCGTCCCATTTAAAAAAAAAAAGAATAAAGTTATTTATTGTTCCTGAACTGAAGCATCTGCCACCCGCCTGCTGCCTTCGACTCAATGTGTTTGAGCCTTGTGAAGTTAATGAGTCGTGTTTAATTCATCGGCGTGTTGGCAACATTGTAACGATTTATTAGTGGAAGGAGAACGCGCACACAGACGCGTCACGGCCACCACATCTTTTCTACATGTCGTTCCTTTGGCGTCAAACCAGATTTGTGTCACATGCTGCATATGTGCGAACAGAGTTTAGCTCATCATTTCAATATTCCGTGTTGTATCGTCTCGGAGGGGCGAGTGCACTTTGATGACACCTGCTAAGCATTTGTGCACATAATTTGCGCAAGAAATGCCTCTTTTTTTTTTTTTCTTCTCGATTTGCTTCGTTCATTTTGTTTTCATATTCTTTGTTTGGTGGTGCCAAAACGCATTAGGCGGGTGAATTCTAGGTATAAAAAGCTACAATCTAAAAAAAATGTCGTGCACAGCGCGTGAGGCATATAGACTCTCTACGTAGGTTGAAACACAAACATGCTTTGAATCGTGAGTTTTGTTTTTGACGTTTGTTCTGTTGTTTTGTTTTTTTTCCCACGACAGAGCCGACCCCAGAAAGGGACAACAGCCCTGATCCTGGGAGAGACTCTGTCAGTCCGGTCCCTGATATGGACTGGAAGAGGCTGCGTCTGTCACTGCACTCCCCTGTGCTCGGTCCTCTCAACAAGCCCATTGTCCCCGTGCGGGTGAGCAACTCAAACCTTCAGTCAAACGCAGACACGTCTACTCACTGCCGATGTGCAACGGACGCATGCGTCTTCCATGTGCAATAGTTAGTATTTATAGAGAGCACATCACTCAACGTTGTTGTATCAAAGCATTCAGCATTAAAAAAGACATTTTGAGTGGTGTGCCCCTTTTTTTAAAAATCACAATGTTGACACGTTTGTCGTGTTCGCTCATGAATTCTATCTCCACATCTAACATTTCAGAACACTGAAAAGTCCAAAGACTGGTACAAGACAATGTTCAAACAGATACACAGAATACCCGGTAAGAGGATAATCATCGTTTCCACGTTTTGTTTTATTTTCCCGTCCCATCAGTTTTGCCCGTCGTGTCCCCCCTCTCTGTTGGTGGCCACGCCCCCGTGTGTGTGTGTGTGTGTGTGTGTCCAGATGTGTGTATGTTATGTCACGCTGTGCTCTGTCTCTCCATCACCGTGCTCAGAGCCAATTGAGGAAAACCCTTACCGCCCCACCTACGTTTTCCCCGACAACTATGACATTCAGACGAAATCCAAAGGTATCCGATGGCAGTGACTCCGCTCTCGTTGGCTTTACTGATCTGCAGCCATCCTTTTTCCCTTTCAAATACTTTGGCTGCCACGCGTGTCCCGGTGGCGAGTACAACACCACGTCACTCGGAGATGCCCAAAGTATTTGAACGGCTTTTTTGCCTAATATTTCCTCGACGTCTGTTCTCATGCCGTAGAGCCAGAGATGCACTGAAGGCTTCGTGCAGATTGTTCCTGATCCAACTCGGTGTTGCTGGCGTGGGACATTTTCAACATCAGAATAGGTCTACAGAAGAGATGTTGACGTGTCACGGTAGGAAAAGCACAGGTGCACGCGATGAAATTAAACGATGGCTGAATTCCATTTCCCTGCCTCGGGGGTCCTGGGATAATGCACGCTGGCTCACTGGCTCACCGCCGTGGCTTACTGGGAACACGGCCATCGTTAATCGTCATTAGTGACGCCTGTGCTTTTCCTACTATGACAAGTCAAAATGGCTGCTGGGAAAAAGGCCGATGGGCCGAGTGGTACACGTACAGTTAGAGGCACAACCTTTGATTCAGTCTAGTCTCCCTACTCGGAACTTAAGATTACACATGCATTTTTTGTCATTTTTTTTTACGTCTTCAGACTTTAAAGTGAAATGCTAAATTGCTGGAGGACAAATGTTTTTTGCCAGGCTGTTAATGGACAAGTTTGTGAAAATACTGCACCGTCTAAATTAATGATGTCACAAAAACAAATGGGTTTGGCCTTCGACATCATACACGATCCATTGACATCGACGCGTTGACGAGGATAATGCACGAAGCCTTGTAGTGCCGTCCTACTTCCTCTTGTCACAATGACTCGTGCCTTTTCTCCTTTTGCTGGTAACCATCTCACATTTGAAGCTTTCGAAGTGTTTCTTTCTTTTTTTTCTTCTTCTTTTTAAAAAAAAAAAAAAAATTCACAAACACCATCCTCATCATTAACAGGAGAGCGTCGTCCGTCTTTGGACGCAGTGTCGTATGCTTGCCACTAGATGCCGCCGCGGCCCTGCACTGAGCCCGTGGGCCGTGGCGCCCTGCGTAGAGTTCCTCAGGCAGTATGAAAGCCTTCAGACTGCTTAGCGCTCCTTACAAGCTTCACCAATCAATGTTTAACACGATTTGTATACGAAGGGCCTGAACGCTTCTAGTTCTTCTCCAGTAGCTCTCAGTCTCCGCTTGACTCCTTGTGTGGTTGTGACTGATATGATTCAGTAAATGTACTCTCACACAAAATATACAGAGATATATCTCTGATTGTGGCAGTCACAACTTTCTTTTTCCTTTTGCTTTACGATGCATTATTTATTCAGAGCCTCGATGCCCGTCGATGCCTGCGTCCCATTTTTAGCTCTAATGCTTCCTGTAAAGTGCTTTGATTTGACACTCTTTGATGGTGTTTGGTGAACCCGTAGTGCTCGGCCTAATGGAAGGTGTGAGGTGTGTGTGTGGGTGGGGGGGGTTAATGCCTTATACATTATTTAGTTTGGGGCTATATTCATTACTTTTCAGGCAGATACAAGTTGTCATACATTATTTTTGGTCTGCGCCTCCTTTCAGATGATTGTCCCACTCCCTTCAGTTACTTGGAAGATGGTGAGTTTATGGATTTGGGCTTTTTATTGATAAAACTTTGCTAACATTCCACTTGACGCATTAATGCTGTTGACGTGACATCGACATCATTGTGCCCCCGTTTTCCTTCAGTGAGAGCGGTCCCCCGCTCAAAGAGCGACATGGAGGTGGACTCAAGAGGCCGGTCCATGCCTGTGCCAACGCGCTCCTCCTCCCTCAGACCCTCCGCCAAAAGGTCAGCGTCCTCCATCTGCTCCAACGTCTCCGTATGGCGTTCACTTTGATATTTAGTACAAAAGGCACAACATGAATATAACTGTGTGAGTGTATACATCCTATGTATGTGTCCCTGTGATATAATGATGTCTGTGATGGTAGCTCACGATGACGCTCTTATGTCCCCACAGTGTGACGTTGTTGTGCTGCTCTTTATTTACATACAGCGCCAGTGGGCGTGACTAAACATGGCTGTGCACAGCAGAGCAAGGTCTGCTTTCTGACTTTGCAAGTCTGATCTTATTTTGTCCCCAGTGGCTTCCACTACTGTGTTCCCAGTTTGTACTGGAGGTGTGATTAATCTCACCCTAAACACACACACACACACACACACACACACATACATGTCGGCACTGACACAAAGACGATCTGCTCTGAGAAATGAGTGATGGAGTGATGAAGGAGGACAGCTGATGGAGGATAAACTGGTGTCCACTAGGGCTGCAGATGACATGTCGAGGCCTGACCTTCCTCTTTCCTCGGGAAAGGCTTTGTAAAATAAAAAAAAGAAGGAAAGAAAAAGAAATGCTGCTTTGCTGTTCTTGACGCTCAGAAATAATTTCATTCTGAAAAAGAGTTTTCTGTGTTTAGAGAGAGAATAGGTGTAGGGTCGGGTGTTTCTCATTTAAGAGTCTTATCGTGGTCCTTTTATAACTTACCGTTGGTTATCTATTACTGGGAGAAATTCTCCCATGAAATGCTGCGCTCTGTTTTGTGTCACTGGCTCTAATCTTGTTTTGCCTCATCGAGTTACCGGTTTGGCTGAGCCGTGAATTGGATTTTGTGCCACATCATCATTAGAGAGAGAGAGAGAGAGAGAGAGAGAGAGAGAGAGAGAGAGAGAGAGAGAGAGAGAGAGAGAGAGAGAGAGAGAGAGAGAGAGAGAGAGAGAGAGAGAGAGAGAGAGAGAGAGAGAGAGAGAGAGAGAGAGAGAGAGAGAGAGAGAGAGAGAGAGAGAGAGAGAGAGAGAGAGAGAGAGAGAGAGAGAGAGAGAGAGAGAGTAAACGAGGGCAAGAAAAAACAAAAGCAAAATAATATCTTCGCCCATACGGCGGTTGCCATGGAGACTACTTGATAAGGATTGGCTCTCTTCCATCCCACACCCCCGCCCCCTCCCTGACACCCGCTCCTCCAACAGGAACGAGTGGGAGCCCCCGGATAAAAAGGTAGACACCAGGAAGTACCGCGCCGAGCCCAAGAGCATCTTTGAGTACGAGCCGGGGAAATCGTCGGTGCTGAAGCTGGAGAGAACGGTATGCTCGCCGCCTGCCTCTTTCTCTCCCTCCCTTTCCCTCCTTCTTTCCGTGTGCATGTCTGTGTAAGCTGTGCCCCCCCCCCCCCCTACACACTCTCCACCCACCACACACACCCCCACCCACCACCGCTGTATATCTGAGCTCCCGGGTGGCAGCCTCACTAACGGCTCGGACGGCGACGTATGTGTGTAGTCTAAATCGCCATGTGCACCACATTCCTAGAGGGCGTCCTGTTGCGGTGACAGGTGGGGCAGCGGGGGGGGGGGGGGGGGGGGCGGGGGGTTAGTGTCGCTTACAAGGAGAGCCATTGTCTCCCCGTCTTCAATTTAAGGTGATGGGGTCGAATCGGCTCGGTGTGAGAAGGATCCCAGCGCAGACGCAAAACATGGATCCTGCGTGTGTTTTCTTGAGGGGGGGGGGGCAGGCAGTGCAACGCTCTCTGCCCCACTTTCGGCTCCGGCCTCAGCAGTTTGTGCTCAATCAAATTCGCGCGGCTTTATTCGGTGTCCTTGAGGGCTGTCTTTTGATGATGAGCTTTGTTCCATATAATAGATAATTGGCAGCTGCTCCCGAGACCGACGGTGTAATATTTTACGGGAAAAAAGGAGGACGCATATACATTTTGCATTTAGATTTCCCCGTTCTCAAATCTTTTTGTAATAAGGAGGACACGGAGGTGATGAGTATTGTGAAGAAGTAGATGATTATGTAATTACTGTGTTTGTCTGATGCTTCGGCGACGTCGAGCTAGTAGATGTCGCTAGCCATCTGATCTGGCCCGATTCCCAGTGGCAACAAATACACTCATTAGAGAGACAGAGTTCCAGTTCATGCTGGCGACGCTGGGAAATAATGGACTCGTTGTTTTTCAATCACAAGCTCAGTTGTTATGGGTCAGCGTTCCTGTTACGTTAGCCGGTCACTTTCATACGTCTTATTATTATTATTGTTTTTACTCTCTGGTGCTGAAAGATGTGTTGCCTTGGCCCTTGTATGAAATATGTATTTTTATATAATACATAGTTATATTACGTCTCCGAAGATTGCATGTTTTGTTCGTCGTCATCGTTATGTGTCGATGGAATGAAATGAAACCAATTAATATGCAGTCCACTTTGAATAACAGCCCTTTTTTTGGGTCGTATTTTTCATGTATTGCCTGTATGCCCATATGTACATTGAAACTGTTTTTGGTTGCTTTAATCAACCCTCCTCCTCTCCATACTGTCGAGTACGGAGAGGAGGAACAAGTGCAGTGACCCGTAAACTTTCTTCATGTGTTTGTGAGTGGAATTTGGTATTTGGGGTAATATATGTTTATTTGCTTTCTTGTGGAGAGTTCGATATTTGTCCAGTAAATATAAAGCTAGAGCCAGCCGCTACTTAATTTAGTTTAGTTAAGTTTAGCTTAGCTTAAAGACTGGAAACTAAGCTAAGCTAATTGGCTGCTGGCCGTGTCGAACAGACTTCTCAAGTAAAGGATCCGAGGGTCAAACTATTACTTTAAGATGGACTTGAATCCATGTGAAGCCTGTCCTGCAGACGTTGGGCTCACTCACCAACATGTGACCGGCTCATTGCATGGCGTGTGTATTCTGTGCTGTCTGAACTGTCTTCTCTTTGTCTTTCTCCTCCTCCTCCTGTTGCCATGCCCCCTAGACTCAGGATGTAAATCCAGAAGATGTAGATTTAGAGAATGAGCCTTGGTATAAATTCTTTTCAGAGATGGAGTTTGACAACGCGGTAAGTGGCCGCTGTCTCTTAAAGTGACAGTGTTTTATTGCATGTGATAACATCCCTGTTCAAATATTGCCTAAAACAAACTGTGTCCGTCTGCGAGGGCTTCTCCACATTCTGCTTCCACTTCCGATTTTGTCCTGAGTTATGGATTCATTGATCCTGCACATAAAGGTTATTGGGGGCGGGGGGGGGGGGGCGTTTCCTCATGAACTAAATTTACTACCATGTGTCCCTTCAACGTTGCTGAATGAGAGCGACGTTTATACATCCCTCTTTTTAATCATAAACTCTTTGTTAACTTGAACTGTTTTTGGATGTATTTCAGCAATCCCATCTGCAGCAAACCTTCTTTTCTTTTTAAAGCATTTGACATAACTATTTGTCATCCCTCGTCATCACCTCATACACTTTAAAAGGATTTTTTTTAACCCCCTCTGTGTCTAAAATAGTCACCTGAGATCTATTTTTGTCCTCTTCAAAAGTGTCTCTCAGCTATTTATTTGTTTCTGCGATGCTGAGGGAGCACTTTACGTCAGCTGTAGATCGTTGGCATTTATAATTGTTCTATTGTTCATTCTTTGTTCGATTGTTCGTGTCTGTTGTCGTCGGAGTAGTAGTGATAAAGTATCGATTAAAATCACAACAGGGCGTGCCCTCCGTGGCAGTTCTTCTCCCATGTTGGCGACTCAATGCCCAAGAGGAACTCAATCATTTGCCCATTTTTGGGATGTCCACCTTGCCAGCTAGGTGAGGCCTGGCCCGGATGATTCATCCAGAAGTCACTCTTCACTTGGGGAGTCTGTGGTCCTCGCGAGCGTTCGGCTCCAGGATAATAATAATTGCTGCGTCTGCTATCTGGTACGTTTACCAAAAATACCCAAAACGGGGGCGGGCATGTTGAAGCGGCAGGTCCGCGCCTCGGGCCTTAGCTGGCACCGGACAAGCGCGGCACTGTCCTCCTACAAGCAGACGGTGGTTTCCCCCTCGCTCTCTGTCAGTCGGAGCCACACCGCCACACCCTGGATCATAGGAGGTGGCACCGTGAGGTCATGTCCTGGCACCAGCCAGACGCAGGGTCTCCAGCTCCAGGTCGGTGTGTATGCGGAGGCGGTTTAGCGGTGGAGGCGGCCGCCTCGGTCTCTTGGCAGCCTGGACGTTTGCCAGATGATCTTGGCTCGATGAATGGCTCCTGTTTAATGTCAAAGTCACTTCTAAAGCAGCACCTGGTATGCGTCGTATTTGACCTTAAGGCCCAGCCAGACACTCTGGCTCATTGGAGTTTGATTGACATATCAGCACTCTGAGAGATACGGTTGGAAGTCTGCAAAAACCCACAGTGCCCAGAGTTAAATGAACCACTTCCACTAATTAAGTAGTGGAAGTGGTTCAGTATTAGTAGTATTAAAAGTTCCTCTGAACGGTCCTCTTGTGGTTCCACACCGCTAATTAGCCAGTTGTCAGCTAAATACCTCTAAAGAGCAGGCTTAGTGTAAGTCACACATTAGATAATCCTACGCATTATTATCTCTTCCTCTTCATCATCATTCCTTCGTCACACCACTCCTCATCACCTAACAGCCACTGGGGGCGAGAATGACATCTGTGTGTACTCACAGTAATGGTCCTCCCGATTTTAATATGAACAAGAAAAAGCGACAGTTTCCGATCAAACATCGATGTGCGTGGCTAGCTGGAGCTAGACGGCCACGCTTAGCCCCCCCCCCCCCCCCCCCCCCCCCACAGTGACTCAATCTGGGGAGCATGTGCAGACGAGGGGGCTGCTGCCACACTGTCTCAGCGCTAAGTTACATAGCAACCCCCCCCCCCCTACTCTGCCACCTGACTCATTCTAAAGGAGGCGACTCCATAAGCCCGCCAGCTCATCGTGCTTTCATATTTAACCTCCGTTACACACTCTGCCTTAACAGGCCCTTCACACTGGGGGAGCTGTTTGTTTTCACCAGTGCACATCAACACAAATAAGGCGCTGGAAAAGAATGAGATTCATGTTACCATGACCTACTCATGATCGCTATTTTGAATAGTATGCCCCCCACGAGTGGCCGGGGACACCTGTTAGGAAACTCGCACACAAAAGAATATTGCGGAAGCGGAGTCATCGGCGCTCCACTGACTCACCGAAGGCGTTCATGTGCCGCATTCATTCACTACGTTTTTTTAGCACCTCTATCTTCTATTCACACCCCCCCCCCCCCTTTTATTTCATTAGCGGGATACCAAAAAAAACGTCCCTCGTCGTAATCTGATGTTAAGTGTAGGATTAGTGCAACACAGTTTTACTCTTTTAAATAAAGAAAGGTTCACATAAACTGACACTAATCAGGCGTCTTGTAAATAACCAGATTAAGATGCCATTCCTTTACTCCAGATAAGCTTTCCATGCTTGTTTCCTGTTTACTTTCCACTGATGCTGTGTGTGTGTGTGTATATTAGCCCAATTACCCAGGGGTGCAAGAGGACACTATCTTCTCCCCCTGATATCAGATTTGAAGAGGGGGGGGGGGAGCGGGGTGATACAAGATGTGGCGGAGCGAGGAAGAGCTGTAGATTATTCAATGACACTGGCGTGCTCCTCCGAGTCGACATGGAACATTCGGCTTTTATAAATAGACGACGGACCTGCCAGCCTGATGTTCTGTTCTCACAAAGATAGGCATTTATTCTGAAAGGTTATAAATGATCATCCGGCGAAGTGGAAAGGCATGTTGTGGCAAATGGCGCTGTGGAGAATGCTCCTTGTCTGGTCATCGGCGTGTGTGGAAGCGGACACTTGGGGAAGTGGACGTGGTATTAACTGCAGGGCCAGGCTGGCTGGGATGGGGATTGTGCAATCGTATTTGCAAACAACACTTGCGCTCTTATTCATAGTGCCCCGTGTCATATCCGTTATTTTTACCTGCTGTGACGTCTGAAAAGAGGGGAGCGACAGAAACAGTGGGCTAAAATTAGCTGGCTCTAAACCATTCAAAATGCTCGTGGGTGCTATCGCACTGATGACCACCCCTGTGTTTTGGAGATAATATCTGCTTCTAAATACCCTCTACTTTTACTCTTCTTGTAGGCCTTTCTACATTATTCACTCACTTTCTTTTTCTTCTCGGTTTGTTTATTTCTGCCTTCATGTTCGTGCCCTTTTTGTTTTTTACAACTGTGTTTATAATGACCTGTGTTGTACATGAATTCATTTGACTGCATTCTTTGCTTTGTCAGTTAGCGTTTGTGTCTCTTTTTGGCTCTTTTAAGTGTGTGAGATCGAGTGTCGTGCGTGTGCGTGTGCGTGTGCGTCCGCGTGCGCGTGTGTAATTCGGCCTGCTTGCACCACCAGCTGGTTAATTGTCCCCCGGTCTGGTCCAGTGGTAATGAGAGTGACTCAATACCAGACAAAAGAAACCGGCTTCACTGGGAGACAGCAGCCCCATTGGCTGAGCCTGTGACAGCCCCCTCCCCCCGCGTGGGTGCCCCCTGACCGATGCACGCCCACCCTCCCCTCCCCTCCCCTCTTCCCACTGCCGCTTGTTTTCTCCAACTTGCATGCAGGCCAAAACACACGCTTACTCCTCCATGCCAAGCCCAGTCCGGAGAAGCTCAGAACCCCGGCTGCTCGAGACAAAACAGCCCGGAGCAGCGAGCGAGCGACAGCGAGGAGAAGAAGAGAGGACCTGACTGCAGCTAATGCCCCTGCCTCTGTTCTAGCTGGAGGAGACCTTCCTGTGGATCTATCAATGACTTCTTTGTTTGGTTTGTTGCAGAGTGCCCCCTCTTTCAGCCCCCTGGAAACTGCCTCCGACCTGCAGCAGTAGTAAGTCCCATTCCAGTACTTGAGCTTTTCAATCTCTCTTCCTCCCTTCCAGCATGTGGATGATTATTTAATGCATGTTGTGGGGATAAATGTCAGCGAGAGATTTTCTAAACCCTGTAGAGCTGGCCCACCCGCACTGGGGGGGGGGACGGGAGTCCTGCTTCCTGAGGAGATCCCGTGAACAAGGCAAACAGCTACCAGAACAGTGTGTCCTCTGTCCGTATTCCATGGTGTTTGTTGGGAAGGTGGGGGATTTATTTAAAGACGGCAACCTGGATGTCACTGGGATCGAGGGAACTCACCCAGCCGCTGCATAACTTTAAAAACCATTATCTTCTTCCCGAATGTGTGTGCGCGTGTGCGCGCGTGCACAGAACCGTGAAAGAGGATGCTAGCCGTGACTAAAACAAAGCCGGGCCGAGCCCCCTTTGATCTTTTTTTGTTTTTTGTCCGATGAGATTGGCATCTTCTATTTTCGTTGGCGTAATAAAATGTAAGGAATGCCGGACCGAGCGACGGCGACACAGTCCAGGGGAAAATAAACGTCCTCCCTCCATTTCTGCTCAGAGGTTTCCATCTGCTACACTCATTATGTCACCGGGGCCAAGTGTGTGAAGACAGATCCCCAATCCAACGTTTTAATTCATCGCTTTGTTGTTCGTTTTGAAAGGAAGAGGCTCCTTGTGGAGGGAGGGGGACGTTCCCTCACCCTAACTTTTCAAAGGAAACTTCAAGTCATAAACTGACTTCCTCCAGAGGCACACATGTTTAGGGCAGGATGTTATTTTCTATTTTTTTTCTGGGGTCTGTTTGAGATCAACCGTACGTGCCAGTGTGGCGTCATTAAATGAATGAATGAACCGCTTGGCGTGTGTTTTTTTTAAGGACTCGGTTAGACACCCGCTGTGTATTTGGAAGATTGATGGAATTGTTTTAGCGGCCTCACCATGAGAGCTGCCATGGCGACGCAGTAGTACTAACGCAGTAATTGGGCATTTATATGAGCTGCTCGTCGCGACGGTAACCTGCATCAGGTTCAGTTCTCTCACAGGCCGATTACTGACTGTTGATTTAACCAGAACCGTCCCAGGACATCGACTTAAATCTCACATGGCTCCCGTCCCGCAGATTTCCTGTATAGCGTTCATGTGAATTCTTGTAAGTAACCCAGAACCAACACGTTTTATTTAATGGCTCTCCGCAGTCAGCAGTGCACGCAGCAATGAAAGAGCTTTTTGTGTTGAGGTGGGGGAACAAGGGGAGTAATGTGGCCGTACATTTGGTATGAGCTTGTAAAACTCTGACTTGGCAACCCTGCAGATGTAAAAATCCATCCTTTTCATTCCATCACACCCGGAGACTCTCTCGCTTTAATGAACGCACGTGTCTGTCCGCACAAATTCCGAGGAGCGGCGTGTGAAGTGAACCTGACAGCGTCACAGGTGCGCGGCAGGGCCCTGATGCACCGTGTGGGAATGTTCAACGAATATTTATAGAAATGTGTCCCGTCGGCCTCTCTTAGAATGCCGAGACGTGTGCGGTGGCGAATGCCTCCTCTCGGCATCCAAATCGATTCACTCCCCCCCGAGTTACTTTTCTTCCTGTCTCTGATTTATTTTGTCTCCCACAAGTCTGCCAGGAGAGGAATTACCTGAAGCCACGCTAAACGAGAACCATATGCCAGCTCCTTTTGCCCGATTTGGCCTCCTTCTTGTTGTTATAAAGAAAATGAAAAAACATGCAACACAACTGAATAAGTCGGGCTGTGTTTGATTAGCCGTCTGCGTTCCTCTCATCGCCGTCTAGCTCCTCGAGCAAGTCTGGACACAGCGAGGTGGAGAAGGACGGGGGATCATCCACGGGTGAGCCCGGAGCTCCAGAATGCGACCGCCATGTTTACAAGAGTGTCCTGGAGGGCGGCGACATTCCCCTACAAGGTCTACGGGCCCTAAACAAGCGCCAAGCCAGCTCCTCCTCATCTAAAGGTAGGATAGCAGCCACGTTTTATATATATATATATATATATATATATATATATGTGGCCAGTAAAACAGCAGGTGTGTGCATGTTTAGCACAGCAGGCCATTTAAGGCCTTTCCTGCGGAGACAGAACCAATGATTTACAGACATGTTGTGAGGCCGACAGGGATACATGTGTTTCTACTTACCTTTTCTGTTGGAATCCAAAACAGTTTTCTTTTGCTCCCAGACGTCGCGGCATCGGCCAATCACCCCGCAGCATTCATTCCCCCGCCAGCTTTTGATTTATTATTGATGCCATGGATGGTTTTCATCAAAACGCGTACTGGCCATCTGCTTTGGAAAACTCAGGGAGGGGAGTGAGGTTGTGTCGCTAAGTCGATGGAAGCTAACCTTGGAGAGTTTAACACCCGCACCCCCCCACCACCACCACCACCACCACCTCCTCTTCTTGCTCCAGTTGTGAGCCGCCAGTCGCTAGGCAGGTTTAGGGCAAGACTCCAGAGTGTTCCAGCGCCAGGGAGGGGATGGATGAGAAGTGAGATAAACAGACAGGGGTGAGATTACCAGGAGGGTGGGAAGGCATGAGGAAGTCAGCTGTCAGAGTGAGGTCTGAGGCTGGAGTGCCTGCGCACATGGGGGGGGGGGGGGAGAGAAAGGAAAGGACACTGTGATCCAATAAGTCCTTACTGTACATTACATCTGGAAAGACACACACCCACACATTGACAATAGAGTAGATTGACTAGCACACGCTCCTTCATTAGCCTCGAAGAGATGAAAGCTAAAAAAAAAAGTGCGAGACATCCAACACCTCATCATGTGTCCCCCCCGTCTTGTGCTCCAGGAAGAAGAAAATATCTGTATGAATCTTTTGTCTTTTGTAGAACTGAGCCTCCTCGGGGGGCTTTTCAGTGGCCAGGATAGAATATCTAGTTCCGCGTGTGTTTTCTGGTGGATATCGATGTGACAGATGGGTTCACTCGTGCTACTAAAGTGCGTCGCAGCATGCGAATGCGTTGTGTCACTTCCGGGGCGGCTCCATCTGCGGCGTTATCGCCAGCACGTCATACTCAGGAGCCGACGCGAGTGTTCATCAGAGGTCTCTGACAGCCATATTTTTATTTTTAGGATTTATTTTCTTTATTTACAACCGTGTAGAGGAGCGGTGCATTAGCAGGGGTGCCATTGGCCATTCATCACTGCAGCCGGCTGTCTGATTGCTAAAAGTAGAAGAGAAGAGTTTACAGTGTGGAGGAGCAGGCGGCAGTCATGTGACCGAAACGTGTTTTTTTGTCTTTTATCTTTTTGTTTTTAAATGTACTGATACTGCAGTCAGTGTGAAGAATTCCTATACGACCTCCAACATCACATAACATCTCATGGCATATTGCTGTCTTAATACTTTATGTTCCACTTGTTATGTTTCTGTTAACAATAATATGGCTAATGCAAGAATCAGTAAATATCCCCTAGTTCCAAAAGCATTGTTGTTCATGCTGTTAGTCATATATTACTTGATGCACAAGGCATCAAGTCTGCTTCCTCTTCTCATCCACTCCTAATGGAACTTGGTCTCTACTTTAGAAATGTGCCTGACTCTGTTTTAGTGTGTGTGAACCTGTGACCATTGTAATCTAATATGTTGTTTATTCTGTTGTCCTGCATGCTTGCCAGTGGATTATAAAGGTGGGAATGGCTATATAATTTCACCCTGCTCCTCTGTAAATAGTCGATCGGTTCTTGCCAGTAATGCAATAGGCAACCAGTGTAAGAGTATGAAGCCTCTATCTGCTGCCAAAGCCTGCATACCCCAAATCCTGCCCTCTAAGTTCAAACCCAAGCTGCTGCCGCCCAGTGGTGACAGTCAGGAAAGCAGGACTCGAGCTGTCAGGCACCCGAAGGCCCACAGCTGTGAGGATCTGTACACGGGGCCATGTGGCACAGACTTTGCTGGAGCGGACGAAAGGGCGAGCGGGCAGCGTTCACACTCCGAGTCCAGCTGCGGCGGCGAGTGTCCGGACGGCCTCAAGAGCGTCTCCCCCGCCATCAGGAGGAGCGCATCCCACTTCTCCGGCCTGTACAGGACCATGCATCAAATCCAGCGGCCCAGCTCGGCCGGCTGCAGCCCCCACGGCAGCGTCCGCAGCCTGGCCTCTCTTTTTGAGAAGTCGCAGGCCGACGGGGGCGAGAGGTCCGAGGCGGACGGCGGGGGCAACATTCCACGGGCGGCCGTGTCGTCGCGGGTCAGCGAGTTTGAAGTGATCATCCGGCGGTCCACCTCGCCGCCCAGCCGCTCCTCCTCCCTGCCCGCCCTGTACTCGGGCCACAGCCCCGCCCACAGCCCCGCCCACCTCTACATGGCTTCTGCAGTGTCAGCGGAGTCACTTTTGGTAGCTGACACCACCCAGACGGATGCCTGCTCCCCGGCGGAGGCAGACGGCAGGAGCTGTGGGGAGGAGGTGCTGTCGCCAGGAGGCGTGACCGTGGAGGAGGCTGCGTCCCCCTCCGAGGACAGACACGGGGTCAGGACTGATTCCCCCTCCAACACTGAGGCCGAGGTTGAGCTGATCTTCAGTAAAGGTTCCCCAGAACTGAACCACCAGCACGTGGGTGGATCAAAAAGTCCTCCTGCCCTGCTTACAGCGTCGCCTCTGCAACACAACCATCTCCACCACCACCACCACCACCTGCACCACCTGAACCATCAACTCCCACTCAAACCCAGCAAGTGCAAAGGCTCTTGCCCGGCCTCTTACACCCGCTTCACCACCATCCTGCGACACGAGAGGCAGCAGGCCTCGACCCAACAGGAGAGGCTGCCGCCTCTGGAGAAGAAGACCACGCTGCCCGGGAACCTCTTTCTCATGGGCCCGGCTCCCTTCAGGTTGAGGAAGAACCTGCAGTCCCACCAGAGTCGGAGGAGCCTGCCGGCCACTAAAGTGATGGCGGGCACCCCGAGGCCCAGCGCTTTGTCTCCTGAGCCCAGACCTCTAATCCCGCAGCGCCTGTCCTCCCTGGAGGTCCTGGAGAGGCTGAGTAACGGAGATGAAAGCAACAATGACCACCTGAGTAACGGGCAGGGCTTGGACGCCAACGGGAACCTACTGAAGCCGCTGGCACTTCACCGCAGAGGTGGCTATCTCCATCCCTTCACCACTGTCACCCTCCTCTCACACCCCCCCCCCCCTCTCTGTGGTTACTCATTTATCTCGGCTCTCTCTTCACCTTTGTGTCCCCTTTTTTCTCCACAAAGCGACGCCGCCACCCTCCATCTCTAGTCTGTGTGGTGTGTTTACAAAGTGACAGGGAAGCCTTCCATCTCATTGTGTCAGTGTGCTGTTTGGTGCTCTCCCATTTCACTGTGAATGAATACGAGGTTCAGGCCGCTATTTGGTAACGTATGTACATAAATATCTCCTGGTGACATCAGATTTGAGTTGTATGCAAGGGTGCTAGAGCCTGCGTAAGCATTACACCCACACTAGCCTGAATTCTGTGTTTTTATTATTATTTTTTTTTATGATCCACAATGAAACCATCCCAGTATCCCTCTGTAATGGTTAAGCAGGATATATCGATATAACATTGCATATGCACTCTCAAACTGATGTCTCACCATGTCTGTTTCTTTTTGTTGTTTCGTTTGGGGAACAATTGACATCTCTTCCATTCTCTCACTTTGAAAGGTTTGTTTTAGCCTGACAGGAAGTTTCCCCGCTTTGATTTCTTTCACATAACGGAATGAAACATCTTTGGTGGGGAACACTTTTAAGTCATGAAGACATCTCACTAATGTAATAAAAGGATGAAACCTCAGTAGACTAATGAATGCTGATTGGCCGATCAGTAAAACCATGATGTCATGTTTATTCTTTTGGCCACGATACAGTAGGTTCCATACTTTCCTTCCTGCATTTGTTTATTTTATTTTATTTTTTTCATGAACACACATCGGATCATTCTGTGGTCATTGCTACGTGCATGCGGGAATACATTTGGCTTTTTGGATGTGTGTGTGCTTTGGTATGGTGTTCATTCAAAAGCATGCGTAGTCGTGTTTATGGTATGTTTCTATGATTCTATTCTTTGGAATTGAGGAATTGACTGCAATATCATCATCTTCTGTTTTGAAAAGTGTGGTTCTTTCCGTTGGATTTGCCTTGAGGTTGAAAAGCCAAATGCTTCACGGTCGTAATCTCCATGCCGTCTCTGTTTCAGACTCGTCCCCAGTTCTCGGGGAGAGCCCGGACGAAGTGTTGCGAAGGCGTCATGGGGACAAAGAGGTGAACTTCCTTTTATGAAATCGCGCTCTCACAGAAAAAGCTTTTATGTCGAGGGAAGCTGGGTTATGAATGAGGAAAGCGATATATTATACATAACCACGGTGTCACGTGAATAAAAAAAGGGTGGATGGATACCCATATCTGGAGGGGACAAAATATGTTCAGTGTGGTTTCCTGTGCAGAAAATCTTGGAGGAGCAGCGGCGGCTGAAGCGAGAACAGGAAGAGGCCGACACGGCGTCCAGGCGGCACACGGGCATCGTCCCCACGCACCACCAGTTCATCACCAACGAGCGCTTCGGAGACCTGCTCAACATCACGGATAACGCGGAGAAGAGGAAATCAGGCGTCGAGGTACAATGCAGGGCCGTGTCTTATCCTTCTGTAAGCAGGAAACCAGGCGGCAGGAGGCTCTCTCCTCTGGGTCAGACATTCAGGGGGGGGGAGAGCAGCGATGGAAGACCTCACTTCCATACCAGCTGTATGTCCCAACGTAATGTGGGTAGTTGCACCCTTGTGGTGTTTACCGCGGTGCGTGCCGCCATGTCTCACTGTAAACACTCACCAGGAGCGTCTTCCTGGGCGGGGTGACACAAGCACACGGGGGTCACTGAAAGGGCCGCACAATAAACTACAGATCATCTTTTCTTAATAGTTTAGTTTATGAACTGGGTCCCCATTAGTTGACGCCTTAGCGGCCGCTAATCTTACTGGGCTCCACAGAAAGGACGACATGTAATACATACAAAACATGCAAAACATGACGTGAAACAAAAAAATAGTACAAGCAGAAAAATGAATAAAGTGCAGTCGAGGACTTGGATGTATATTGTGCAGTACATCAGTAATTTATACAAAGAAAGATCAGATGACTACAAAAGTGATAATGTCAAGTAGTTAATGTCAAGTGGTTGATGCCACGAGGTGCACCTTTTAATTGTTTTTTAAATGACATTATTACCTTTTTATAAGATAGATGATAAGGTAATAAATTCCAAGCAGTAATTGCACGAAAAATAACTACATTTGAGGGGGCTTGTTCTTGGGGTTGGAGGTATCAAGTGACCTAAACTAGCGTTCCTTGTGTGATGGTTATGTCTGTTACATGTATATTGTAACTGATATTCAGGTGTCTGATTAAATATTCCCTTTCTGAAAAACATGAGAAGGCCATAGTGAAGTTTAGTTTCCACGGAGAACCGCGATAGGCGAGAGTGCAGATATGCTGTATTAGTTCTTATTGAACACTGGAGTGCTAATCTGGCAGCTCGGTTTTGAACCGGTTGTAGTTTATTTATGTCCTTCTTAGCAGCTGCTGACCATATGCATGTAACACGCGACAAACAATAGAGAGTGATTAAAGCACTTTCTGGTCATGGCTATGCCCCTCCCCATTTCAGTGACTTAATACATGACACGCATGACCACACCCACAGAGCGCAGGGAGCAGAAAGTGTCCAATGCGTAAACGTGCACGCGGGTATATTTTTCATCTTTCGGATAACTTTTCAATGTCATTCTTAACATTGAGTCGTGAAATGAGAGTGAAAGTGGTTTCCCTTTTTGTTTCCGCACAGAGAACTCCGGCCATGGCTCGCTTCGACTTCCGAGCAGAAACTCTGAAGTGAGTCACCTCTTGAGTCACAACCGGTGGGATGTCGGGGTTCACGCCGCTAAGATTTACACATGAGCCGTATCGGCATTAGTTTTGGTGGGGTCAGCAACTTCTGGCAAAACAATGCCCAGTGGAATCCTAATAGATTTACACGTTCACTTTGATTGAATGGGAACAAATCCCACCAATCGGATGTCAACCACGGGTCTGCATGACATCACTCTTCCTTTTCATTTGTGCCCTGAAACATTGTTCGCTGTCATTTCAATGCGAGTAACTAATCTGTTTGGGGTCGGTTTCTAGGGAGCTGCCGTTCCAGAAGGGAGACATTGTCTACATCATTCGACAGGTGGATCAAAACTGGTACGAAGGGGAACACCATGGAAGAGTTGGCATTTTCCCTCAAAGTTACGTCGAGGTACGTGAGTTCTCTCTCTCTCTCTCTCTCTCTCTCTCTCTCTCTCTCTCTCTCTCTCTCTCTCGCAGCGATTGGTGTCCAAAGTTATTGAAATGGTGGTGTTTTGTTTCATCATTTGCATTTAAATGATAACAACAACAACAACAACAATAATACTTCTCAATTGCGGTGTTGAAGATGTTTGGCATCAACAGTCCGGCCCGCACATTGTGATTCATCATGTTTTGTCGTTCAGCTCCTCCCCCCCACAGAGAAAGCCCAGCCAAAGAAAAGCGCCCCGGTGCAGGTGCTGGAATACGGAGAGGCCGTCGCCCGCTTCAACTTCAACGGGGACACGGTGGTGGAAATGTCCTTCAGGAAGGTGTGAGAATGGGTCCTTTTCACTTCGGGGCACTTTTAAAAAATAACTCTAAAAGGATCTTCTCACACATAGATGCCTTTTTTTGTTTGTTGTCTCTGCAGGGAGAGAGGATCACGCTCATTCGCAGAGTCGATGAAAACTGGTATGAAGGCAAAATCTCGGGCACCAACCGCCAAGGCATCTTCCCCGTCACCTACGTCGAAGTGAACAGACGACCCCGAGTCAAAAACGGGATGGAGTACCTGGACCCTCCGGTCAGCCAGTCGCCGCAGCGCAGCACCAACGCGTCTCCTCAGGTGAGGAGGACACGTTTACGTGGCGAAGAGTCTCTGAATCCATCATTTTTTTTCGTACAAGCCACCTTTTTTTTTTTTAATTTTAGAACTTTTTCTTTGCCCAGTGAATTTGTCTCATCTTTCCTCTCCTCTTCTTTTCCTCCCCTCATCCCCTTCGTTGCTTCCTTCTCCTGCCACCTTCCCCGGTGCTCTTTAAAAGCTGTATCGTAACCGTCTGACCACCTCCCCGCTGCCCCTCCCGCGCTCCCCCCGCCGCTCCGTGTCCCCCGAGGTCCACGCCATCTCCTCCGAGTGGATCTCCCTGACTGTGGGAGGGGGGAGCCCCCCCGCCGCCCCCACGCCCCCCCTGCCGCCGCTGCCCTCCGTGTCCTACCGCTGCGGCGAGTACCTGCCCCCGCCCTACTCCGCCAGCCCCGTGCCTCCCATCACCGGCAGCCCATACTGGGCCTCCCCCATGGCCTCCCCGTCCGCCTCGCCTCTTCCCCCGCCTTACCCGCCCAGACCCAACTCCACCACACCCTTCCTCACGTTCACCCCGCCTCAGGGGGGGGACTTCCTGCTCTCCCTTCACTCTCCACGTCTGTCCCGCAGTGCGAGTCCCTGCGGAGGGCCCGTGCTGGAGGGCTGGGTGAGGGGGGAGAAGGAGTTGACGGAGGGGGAAGGCGCAGAGGGAGACGGGGGTCACGCAGCCCCGGGCGGCAGGCGAAATAGCCCCTCGGAGGTATATTCTGCATGGTGTGCGGTGTTGCATCCCAGGCTCACTCAGGAACGTGGGCTTTAGGCCACAGTTGGATTCCTTAAGATAGATGTGTGGTGAAGTCCCTGAAGCTGACATTTGTGAGTGGAGGGGGTGACACTAACCTGTAGATTTGACCGTGAGTTGATTTTAGCCACATGGAAGAGTCAGAATAAGTTGAAACTGGTCCCACCACTTAAAGCTGCATGTTGTTGTGTGTGCTACTAACACGCGAGTGTTTCACAGCGTGTTCCAGTGTCTGTTAGTGTTTCTGTGGCGCTTCAGAGGTCCCAGCTGTAAAGGACTGTAAGAGAAGCGTATGAGAGCTCTTAAGTGTCTTCCTCAATTCAGCATGTTGTTGTTGTTCCACGCAGAGGTGTGATCACATGGATGCCGTTGGCGTTTGGAAGTTTATTTAGGACAGTGACATATTTATTAGTGAGTATTTATAGGTTTCACATGTTTCTGAAGCTGCTGCGTGGTTGAAATCCCACCCCCCCCCAACCTGCCTGTGGCCGAGCTGTGACGGTATTCACAGCAGGTGCTTGATGTGTGGCGCTCGAGCGAAAAATATGTATTTATTGTGTAAATGTCGTCGCTGATTTGACATGTTTGTGTTTGTGTTTGCGCAGTTTGGAAAGAACGAGGCTGACCATCACGAACGGAGCTCGAGGAGCCCTGTGATGCTCTTCGACATCCAAGACAACAACAACGTGAACTCTTTTGCGGTAAGTCTTTGACCTCCACTGGAGATTCACAAAAAGGAGTGTGTGGTTTGTTTTCGTGACTTCATCATCTGCGTAACTTATTAATAACCCCCGTCACCTTCAAAGATGATCCATTCATCTCCCATGATGTCTTCTATATTTGTGCTCCATGTAAAATATGTGCGATATTAGAGCACTGTTCCTTTATTGAAGGAGGAGTACGACATTTTGGGAAGAATATGTTTGTTTGCTTTCTTGCTGAAGAAGAAGAAGATCGATATTCCTCTCATGTTTGCCAGTTAGCTTAGCTTAGCATAAAGACCCAACACAAGTGGAAACAGCTAGCCTGACTTTGTCCGAAGCAAATAGGATTCTCCTACCAGTGCGTCTCGACCTCTCTAATTAACATAATGTGTTAATTGGTGTCTTGTTTGTACAAGGACCAAAAAGGATTTGTGGAGGACAGATGAGGTGGATTTAAAAAGAGCTGTCGAACCAGCTCGATGAGCAGGGAGCGAAATAACCCCCAAACAAAAGGAAGCTGCACCCTCACAGCAAGCACGAAATCTAGTGAGAGAGTTACAACACGGTCCATCACCTTTCCGTTGCCGGGCAACGAGCGGACGCGCCAGGAAGTCGCCGCTTCCGTCCAAGAAACGGTCGCAACTCTTTTACTTTTTTGTTTTTTTTACACGTTTGCACTGTTTTGTCAGTCTTTAAGCTAAGCTAGCCGGCTGCTAGCTCTGGGCTAGATATTGAAAGGCTCTCAGCAAGAAAGCAAATAAGAGAACACACGAGTACATTGACCCAGAACATCGAGCTATGTCTTTCAGCTGTACCAGTCAGCTTCCCTTAAATACTGCACGATCATACTGAGCAGTTGAGAAGTGAACTAATGCAACATGTCAGCTTCCCTTAAACACTGCATGATCATACTGAGCAGTACCCTGTTGAGAAGTGAACTAATGCAACATGTTTCCTGTCTACATGCTCTCGCTCTGCTGTCTTGCCTCTCCATGCCTCTCCTCCTGGGCTCCACCAACGTCTCCTCTGTTTTTTTTCTCCCGGCTGTTAACGGATCACTTCCCCTTCCTGCCTTGCTACTTACTGGACCGCCCTTCCTGTTCCGCCCTTCGCCTCCCCCCCTCCCCGCCCCCCCTCTCTCTCTCTCTCTAACTCCTGACCTCTTCACCTCGGACCTCTTCCGGGACTTTCTGTGGGGCCGCTGTCTGTCTCACTCCGACGTCTTCACCCACTACCACTACTACTACCATTACTACTAGGAGGCAGTGTGTAATGAGATCTTGAATATAGCTGAGACCTCGGTGAGGTACTGCAGCACCCTGTCCCACCACCCTCATGACTCTGTCCATAGACTGCACCCCCACCCCAGTAAACAATCTCTCATCATTTCCCAGCAACCCCTGTCCCACAGCAGCAGCCCGGAGCCGAACCGCCTCAGCTGTGGAATGTGAGTACGATCGCTTTCTCTTTCACGTTGCACGCCGTGTTTCTTTGAGTTTTTCCTCCATCATTTCGTGACTGGTTGCGTCTCCTGAGCGTTTGCAAGTTTACCAGTCCAGGTTGTCCTCCAGTTTCCAGGCTCTGTACAGTTACGTGCCGCAGAACGAAGACGAGCTGGAGCTGCAGGAGGGGGATCTCGTCAGTGTCATGGAGAAGTGCGATGACGGCTGGTTTGTCGGTATGTGCCCGCGGGGGCCTCGGGGGTGTTCATTCCTCGGGGATGCGGTCACACTCGCTGTGTCACATTAATCCTCGCAGGCTTTCTGCAGGATGACAGCGAAGGACTGTGTACGCGTGCCACGTGCACGCTCGGGGCAGAAGTAGAGTCCTTTTCACATCCTTCCATATCGGGTTTCTATAGGGGATTGAGTGCCATATGCACAAGACGCGTGCTTCGTTTTTCAATCAAGCTTCAATATGTTATTTTTTAAGTCGTTTGAGCCGTTAACCTGAGAGAGAATTCTTTTTTTTTTTTTTTTACCTGATTGTTTCTCTTTCTTTTCTCCACAGGAACCTCGAAGAGGACAAAACAGTTTGGGACGTTCCCTGGGAATTACGTGAAGGAGGCGAAACTGTAAAGGTGTCTAATCTGGCTGTAACACACGGTCGCCTGTCAAGCTTGGGAAGTCACTACTATCGCGCATGGCTGTTGGTTTGTGTAGTCATTTAGCCAGGCGAATCCATTTCGTCTGGGAAAGTGTTCGGTTCGGCCTGAGGTATGTCAAACCGCACGGGGGAGGCGGAGCCGGCTCACCGGCCCGAGCCTCAGCGCGGTGAACACCATGGCGACGCTTGACACGCTCTTCTTGGCAGAACTCGTCTGTCTCCACGTGTGGAATTCCTCCGTGAAATAACCCCTACCGCAAAGTAGCTTTTCTTGCACAGATAATAGCGTCCGTCTTGCCCGTGTAATCCCCAGTACATCCGTGTTTTACGTAGCACCTCAGTCTGGAGCAGTGTGTGGATTAAAGAGTGGATCTAATTACCTGAACTGGACTTTGGAGGATTCAGAATGTGGTTTTTATGTGACCGTGTGGTTGGAGCGGTTTGCCGAGGAGCTACCTTTCAGGACCAGAGGTGTCCCATCACGATTCGCTAAGTATGAAGCAAAGCCTGCCCTTTGCTTCCAAAAAAAAAGAAAGAAAAGAAAACCTTCAGTGTTAACAGACATTTAATTGAACGTTTAGATCGTGTATGAAGCCCCCCTTGACAAAGTGGTCTGTGACAGACCTGTTTTTACGTCACATTTTATGAATCTACCACATTTTCCATATTTTAAGGGCGTCACCACATTTGCAACTCAGTGTGAAGCCCAAAGCTTTAGCTACCGGTTCAGTATTGCCTTCCTTTTGTATCCCACCGTTGTTGTTACAACAGTTATTACACCAGTTATTACCAAGTCACGTGCTGTTCGCTTTTCAGCCGCGAGCACAAATACAGCGTTGAATGTCTGATAAAAGTCTATATGCACATCCTATATTTTCCAACTCTATTTATTTGTCCTTTTGTACCTCTTGTCTGCTGACGGGATGACGTCTGGAAGGTAGCTGGCGGTAGACGCCTGGCTCCAGCACTTAGCGTCCGGTTTGGTCTTTAAGGAAGATCTCACCTTACGGGACGATAATAGTGAATAATCACAACAACAACAAAAAGATACTTCATGTTTTGAAGTGAAGCCAACAAGGTGTCTTAGAAAACAATCATTTTTAAGAGAGTATTGAGATTTTAACCACGCCCCCTATACTGACGAGATTGTATTTAAAATGTGTACAGAAAACTTTTACGAGGCCTTCCAAAATATGGCTCCATATTTTCATATGTAAGGACGACAGCTAGTGTTACGCGGCGAGTGGAATGGTTTCAATAAGGAGCGTTGGCGCCCGCATGCACCGAGGTCGACGGGGTCAAATTCGGAGCATGAAACGCGATCCGCCATCGCCTCGATATCCGCCGCCTTCAGTTCGCGGCATGAGGAGTGGCGACGGTCCGCTCTCGGAGATTCAATCGCTTTGAAATCTTTTGCTGTCGGAAGCAAAATAGTACAAATAGTTCCTCCGGGCTTGTCGCGACCTGCGGGGTTTTTTTTTAGGCTAATTGCTCGGGAAGTATTTTAATTCCGTTCTGTTTACACCAGGTGGACTAGTGTGACTATCTGATCCTTCGCTCCAGTGCACACATTTCTAACCCAATGGTGGCCGAGCATCCGCAAACTCCCCACGAGCGCACGGCGGCCACAAACAGTAGCTCTCACAAGTGTATGTTTTCTATATCTTAGCTACGGTTGTGCAGTGATGATGAACACGTTGGTCATGGTGTTGAAGCTGCCACACAAGTGACATATGAAGTTTAATAACTTGTTGTGCATTCGACGGTAGCAATCGGCGGTTCATCCTCGCTCGTCGGGACGAAATCAGGAGTTTTGTTTCTCTTTGACAATATATTGCCAACATCTACAAAAGGAATGTTTTCTCAAGATAACACGCTGCCTGTGTAGCACTGATATAATATTCAGGTATTTTGTTACACCACAAACAAAGCTATGTTTCCCTTCCACCGCTGACTAAACATGTTGTTGTTGTAACTCCAGTGAAATGTGCTGATTGGTTGGGAGTCTTTTGACCTGTTGGGCAGAACAAACGATTGTCTCCGTCTCAGACACACCACACAGTGGACAAACAGTCACTATGTAGTCACACACACACACACACACACACACGCACGCGCACAACTCTAATCTATATTGTCTCTGTGATGTTGTGCTCTAGAAAACACATCACAGGATGTATGAAATGAATGTATGAATATATGAATGTGGCGCAATGCACACACAGAATATGTAAAAACAAAAAAAAAAGAGAGAGAGAAGAAAACCCACACATCTGTATTTTCATGTTGAATGAACACGCGGACCCCTGAGCGGCATGACACGAGAAGGATTGTAAATATGTAAATAAATAAAAATGGACTGCGAGCGGTGGGAGCGTCAGATTGAGCTTCTCCGTCACTCGCGGCGGTTTATTTACCTGAAGGATTGTTTTGGCAAAGCACAGAGTGGAGCGTTACTGAGCACAGGAAGTTTGACGCATATGAACATTACGCTGCCATTTGTGACTCATAATGCCTTATGTTGGATGCAAAATTGTGCCTCATTTTCATTTTTTTTTTTGGAGGGGAGATCGTTGATATGTACCCATGACCTATTTAATGTAACCCTTGTTTTCCCATTAGCCGTAGTCTCTGTGATGGGAGAACATTTACTAAGAACTTGTCAGTTACGGCGCAAGTACCTAAAAAGTGTGACACGATGCTTTAACTTAAATGATTAATAATCATAAGAATGGACTAGTTTAATGAGACACAACCTGCAACAGGTTTGCTTTGTTTGCTTCAATTTGCAGTGCTGTTACATTGATAATATTAAAATAAAGATACTATACACTGCTGTGACTTCGGTATTATGCAATATTTAATAAACCGTTTAAACCATTTGGTGTGTTACCTGTTTTGATTTCATTTGGGCGTACGGATGTGAATGGAGGAAAGGCGTTAAAGGTTTATGAGCTAAACGTTTTTAAAGGCTTATTCTCTGTGGCTGTGTAATCGTGAGAGGGGCCGCTGAACGGTGGAACTTATTATCTTTATTTTTATTTGATGTAGCACATCATTTAGGCGACGCCGTGGATCATTATTGAAACAAGCGTGTAATAAGTGTGAAGAGGCTAACGTAGCAGCTGGGCACAATCCCATTGAGGTGATGATGTTGGCAGATGTGTTTGTACAGCCTTCAACAGTCAGGAGCAGATGTGTTTCTTCACTTCATCTGGAACACTGAGGGCTTCACTTTGGAGCCCGAGGGCCTGCTGAGGGTGCACGTGGACGCCACAAGAAAGGACGCGTCTCATTCGGCCAGGCTACCCGGAGCGGTTTCTCTCCACTTTTAGCAGAGATCCTCTGGCAGGAATTCAAGTTTTTGGGAGCGGCACATTCCACATCCTGGGATTTAAGCTCTACCATAAATGGTAAGCTCGCATCCAACACGGTGACGTAGCGGCAGGGCCGACATCCCGAGAACAAAACAGGAGCTCGTGCGTGAGGGAGGAGGAGGAGGAGGAGGGGGAGGGGGGGGGGGACGCGAAGAGGAATCACTCTGCTCTGCTTTTAAAGCATCCTCGAGAGTTTCAGTCCAAATGGTCACCAGAGGCCCTCTATTAAAAGCAGCGAAGAGCTGCCATGGTTATAGAACATTTACATATTTACTACAATAATTATTTGTCAGGATGTAAATGTTTTTTTGTTGTTTTTTTTTTACAAAAAGGTCTCTCCTGTTATTTCTTCATCAGAACACAAAAACACAAAAGTTGTGAGTTATTATTGTTTGGATGTGTGTGTGAGATGCATAGGGTTCATTCTTAGCTTCAAGGGTAAATGACTGTAAAACCGATGTCTCTATATCACCGACATGAGTAAACGAGACCACATCCTGCTTTGCAACGACACC
>NC_046980.1:21445267-21580267 GCF_009769545.1 Cyclopterus lumpus | reverse complement strand
ACAAAGACTCACGGCCCTCTTGTCCACTGGTTCTCCACAGGAGGTGAGGCACATCGGCTCCACCCACAACAGGAGTGCTCTGCCCTTCGCTGGGTTCGGCCCCACAGTGGTCACCAACCAGTACAACAGCCCCTCCGGCCTCTACTCCTCCGAGAACATCAAGGACTTCAACTCGGCCGTGGACGAAGTCAAAACCATCGCCGCCGCTAACGAGCCCAACAACAAGTAAGGGCACGCCGCCGCAGACCAAGTGGTCCCAGATCAGACTGGATCCCAGATCCGTGATCAAATCAACCATAATTCTTGGCTGTATTGCCAAACGTGTGCTTTGTCTCGTCTTACTCGGCTCTGATTCCCCCTCTACGCGTTCTACTGTCCACATGCCGTCACCTTTCACACCAGAGAGCCGGTCGACGTTTAACAACGTGCTTTGGCTTAATGTTCCACTTTGAAGCCCAACCCAAAAGGCTTATCTGCCGTTGCACAACTTTATTATTTAATCGTAAAAAGAAAGAACCACAATACATCCAAGAATGGATTACTCCGGTTGACTGGCTGCTCACTGCTGGAGGAAGTGAATTCTGAGTGTTTCTGATCAGTTTGCTCAGCAGAATTTGAGTTGCAAGATTTGGGCTGTGAAAATAAGCCCTCTCTCTTTCTGCCCTGTAGAGCTCCATCAGATCCATCGCAGGCGGGCAAGCGGCCGCCTGTCGCAGCGGATTCTGAGGTTTACAAGATGCTTCAGGAGAACCAGGAGTCCGATGAGCCCCCGCGCCAGTCGGCTTCATTCAAGGTGCTTCAGGAGATCCTTGAGACAGGTACGGATTCGGCTCCCTCTAAGGGAAGCCAAGAACTTTCTCTTTTACAATGTATAGCTTTTAGTTTGACAGATTTCTTTAGGCGACTCAATGCTTGAAATCACACAAATAAATGTGTGTAGAACCCGTGAAACCTCGACGTGTGTTGAGTCGGTCCGTCTCTGTGTTTTGTAGGTGACCCGGATAAACCGTCGGGCTTCAGGAGTGTGAAAGCACCCTCCTTGAAGATGGGCTCATCGGTGGGGAACATGGACAAGTTGCCCTCCTGTGACAAATGTGGATCCGGGATTGTGTAAGTATTTAATGTTCCCTTGGTACGGGTTAATATGCAGCACCGGAGAAGTTTACCAGAGTAATGTTATTGCTTCAGCTGAACAAGTATCCCTTCAAACCAAATGCTGTGAGCACAAAGGGCCCGAGGAGTGTTGTGGTCTCTGTCTGGAGTTTGTCTCCACCTGGTGGCTGAATGCAGTTAAGACCGGTGGGAAGTCTTGGCTGTCTGGCATTGAAATTTGTTACCCCAAAAAACATATTCTATACATTCCTTTGACATAAACAATGAAGGTAAATATGTTTACCTTCATTGTTTTGAATTCCCTAAACATATTTGTAGTTAGTTCAGCATAATGAGGTTGTTTTTTTTCTTCTCCCACTTACTGATCTCTGGCTTAATTTTATGCACGAGTAACCTTTTTTCAGTTTCTTGGGTTGTTTTTTTTAAAGATTTGAAATGTAAGATTAATGTGCAACAAAATATAACCTAGTTTTGTCGTCTTTTGTAGAAATTGTAATGTGAAGTACTCTACAGTAGGATCTTATCTTTCTGTGCCATTTGTGTTACTTAAAATTAACCTAATTGCTTCTTCATCTTGAACTGTTTGCATGAAAATGTCTGTCGTAAATGTACACATGAAATGTGTCGCGTCAAAGCCCTGGTTCGAGTCAGGCCTTATTCTACATCCAGACCCACAGACTATTATCTTACATAGTTCACAGTATATAGAATCAGAAGAGCTGAGCCGGTTGTTGCATCCGTCTCTCCTCTCGTCTGTAATAAAAAGATAAAATAACCCCCGTTTCTTTTGGAATGCAATGTTCTGCCGTCCGGGCGCCATTGGGCTTGTACCGAAGAACCTTTTTGCACTGCACATGCCATGAAGGACCGCTCTAAATCCAGCTCACGGACCAGTGTCTGGATGAGCGGCGTAATGTTAACCGTGCTCTGTGTCTCCCCTCCAGGGGGATGGTGGTAAAGCTGAGGGACAAGTTCCGCCACCCCGAGTGCTACACCTGCACGGACTGCGACGTCAACCTCAAACAGAAGGGCCATTTCTTTGTGGAGGACCAGATTTATTGCGAGAAGCACGCACGCGAGAGAGTGACGCCCCCAGAGGGCTACGACGTGGTCACCGTCTTCCCCAAGTAGAGCTTCTCGCTGAGCCGCTGCCTCGGACTGCACGCCACTATAGGACGCCGGGACATAATCCAAGACATTCCAACATTTAGCTCTTGCTCCGCCTAAGACTCTTAACAAAAGGTCTTCTCTCATTATGCTTCAGTACAGTCACTGGTAGGCAGGACGGTGAAGAACTACATCTTTGGAACATGTTGATTTGCACATTGACTTTTGCTTCTGCGAAAGGAAAGTTGATTGATGCCATGAAATGATGGCATTTATTTGATCTCTCCCTTTAAACTTAAAAAAAAAAAAAAAAAACAGCCACTGTGTTTAATGTTTGTCTTTTGTACATGTATCAGTATGTTTGTTTGAATCATGGAAACAAAGGAAAGCCACACTTGTTCACCCCGAGAGACGTGTTTTCTACAGTTTTATTAAATAAATAAACCTACTTTTATGCAGCAAAAATACATTTGAATATCATTACCAAAATAAATATGTTTACCTTTAAACCAATTGTCTCGTAAGTGATTGTGCTTCATGCTCCGAGTGTAAGAAAGCTCACATTTGTAAAAGTACTTTTTAGTTGAAGTGCTTTTCACACTGAACTGTGTGGAAGGTTTTCACCTCGCAGTGCAGCAGCTTTTAAAGTTCATCGTGAAAAATGTATTCATAAAGGGGGTCGGTGGTTATTAAAAAGTCAAATGCGCCACGTGTTCCTCGGGTCCTCTTCCCCGCAGATGGACTTGAAATAAAAGGTAACGGGGCGGACACCCGGCGGCTCTCGCGATAGGATCTTGCACTTCATTTGATGCGCGAACGTGTAACAGTTTCTCGGGTCGCAGGCGGCTGAGATCTCGCAGCCAGACACGGCAGACGACGCCGAGTCCCACTCGGCGGAGGAAACACTAGTCGGGCTGCCCGGGTCGGATCCCACCGGCGCCGGGTACTCCGGCGCGTGCGCGTGCCCGTGCTGGTCGGCCATGCGCAGAGTCTCGCTCAGAGCCCAGATGTAGTTGTGGGCGAAGCGCAGGGTCTCGATCTTGGTCAGCTTCGCTTCTTCGGGCAGAGCCGGCAGGATCCTCCTGAGCGCGTCCAGGGCGGAGTTCAGGTTGTGCATGCGCGAGCGCTCCCGGTCGTTGGCCTTTATCCGGCGCCGGCCCCGCGGTGCGGACTTCTCACTTCTGGGTCTGAGGTTTATCATCGAGGGGGCCTCTCCTCCGGCGACGGCCAGCGGCTTCCGCGGCGCGTTGATGCCGGTGTCCCCTGTGTCCCCTGTGTCCCCGGTGTCCCCTGTGCCCCCTGTGCCCAAGGTGTCCCCTGTGTCCCCTGTGCCCAAGGTGCCCCCGGCTTCCTTCACGCGGCTGCGAACAGTTGGAGAAAACCTGCAGAGCGTCACTGCGTCTCTGGATGTGCGCAGGTCGGTCGGGGCGCACGGCTCTTTGGGAGACATCCTCTGCAATAGAAAAATAGAATAAAATAAGGATTCGTCCCCCCCAAAAAAAGTTTACAAAGCTTTTTAAGTCTGGACTCACGTGTTTAGGAAGTGATTTTACTTATTATAACCAATACAGTTTGTTTGTCTTTTCCCTCAAAATGTGTCAAGTGGACAAGAGGCAGTGAATCTTCAATCTAGACAATCTATATGTAAAAGATCAAACGGCAGAAATTTGAAAATGGATGGATGTATTTGCGCTTACCTGACAGGTGATGCTTGGATACGGAGACATCCGGTCGTCCTTGGTAATCCTCCCTTGGAGCTGGAGGCAGCAGACGCTGTATGTGCAGCTGACAGTGAGGGATGGATGCGCATCCCTGCTATTTTATATGGCCTTTATCTTATCTTTTTGCCCGGTGGACGCCTGAATCAACAGCGCCTGTCAAGGGGCCAATCAGCGTGCAGGCAGCGCGTCCTTCACTCTCTCTCCCCCTCTCCGCAGTCTTTACACTGCTCTATTTCTTTGTGTAATCTTTGTAATTTGTGCGGGGAATTGCCATATATGTGAGCCGGCATAAAAGTAACCATATTTTCTTGCGAGATCAAACTTGATTTTGGAGACTTTTTCTTGACTTTCCCCCAAAAGTCTGCCTTTTAAAATCCTCTGAGCCTTTCGGGACACTGCTGGTCCCGAGCTGCTTCTTTTGGGTATCTTATTGTTGGGCTCGTTATATGACGTAATCCCCCAGAGCAATACGAGCTGGACGTCTGGGTAAAATAACACTATGGGAGCTTTATCGTGGTTTATCGCGTGTTTATGGTTAACACATTTCACATTTATATTTCAGCCAAAGTTCATGAGCTGTGGGGTTCCAGGCATAAAGGAAAAAAGAAAGCTGACTTGGAGTAAAGAAGTATATGAATATGTGTCTTCTTTTTACGCATATGAACTATTACTCATCCAAGCTCAATGAGAATGACCTGGTTCATGCAACTGGACTGGTTGTCGTATCTTTTGCACAAAAGGCTATGCAGAAATATTTAAAACCTTACTGTATTTCACTCCGGAAAGATGTATTAAGCACGAGGTGTGAGTTTTCATGTGCACGTGTTATCAGATCTCCAGCTTTTACGATACTTGTATAATGCCACATTTTACGCACTCGGAATATTGACACATTCCGTGCTGGCTAGATGGTGGGCTTAATATATTCCTCTAAAATTAACTTCAGATCCACCACAGTACTGACAACTGAGGTAGAAACAACTGCAGCGCCTCAGTTTATTTAAAATGAAATGCTTATTAGTAAGTATACAGTTGCGTATTTTTGGTTGTGCGCATTTCACATGAACGGTAAGGTTGGCATCAAATACCTTTAAGCTGCTTGAATGTTGCCACAATGTATTTTAAGGAGTCACTTACCTCCTTGTTAGCTAACAAAATAAGATCCACATCAAAGGATCTGACACGTTTATGTCACATATATTTAGACAAACATTCGCGCAATGCCTTCGAGCGCAGAGCTCGGGAAGCTGGACATGGACAATTACGCATGGGGCCACCTAACGTAGAGTATTCGAAAGGGAGAAACCTTTTGTGTGGACTGGTAGTACAAAGGGTCCTGTTGTGTGCCACAACAATAAAAGCCCGATTTCTTCTGTAATGGGAGTGTAAATGTGTGCGCTACGACATCTCCAAACACATGTCCACTATCGCCACAACTCAGGGGCGCATTCGATTAACTTTACTTTTGGAGAGTTAAAGATTAGTAAAATATGTCAATAACACGCAGACACGTGTCAGGCCTGGTGGGGGAGGAGAGGGGGGAGTGTGGCAGAGCTCAAACATGATTTACAATTGCCAACAAAGGATCACAAAAAGCTCTCCTTAACTTTCTGTCTAAATATGTGTTTTGGAAACAATCTGATAACCATATGCTTTCAATAAACTGGACAAATACACCGGTGAGATACGAGATGGTGCCTTGCTGTTATAAAAGGCACGAAAAGTCTAAAGTAAACTGAATATTACCACTTTACAAATATCCATTGATGCCAAATCCATGTTCGGATAGCGTGGACAGGTGTGAGTTTGAAGTTGTCAGTCTCTCTTTTTATCAGTGTGCCATAGTGTCCTGCTTGTTATGCAAAGTGAAGGCAAACATAAGCGCCCAGTTGCTGTGGAAATAGCAGATATCGGAGCAGACTTTGGTACGAAAAGTGATTTAACAATATTTAACAATAAACTGAGCAGGCTCCGGAGCAGGTGATACCTGCCCGATGCTCCTGATTAATACTTCCTCAACTGCTTCACTTTACGGGCTCCTTTGATTATTTATTAAACGAAATCTATTTATTATTATTTTAGCAAACAGAGGTACCAGGTGGGGCTTTATTTTCGTCTTCAGCTTTTTGTTTGAAGGACGTTTTGAGGGGGCAATCAAAGTCCAACAACTCGCTGACCAGATTGTTGTCATCCCGAACCAGCAGCGAAGCCATTCAATGTGCCGCCCCCCCCTCCCCCCTTCCTCTTCTTTTTTTTCTGGCAAAGAGCTGCCGGGTGGGAAAAAAAGAAAAAGGAAACTTCTTCAAGATAGAAAAAACATCTTAAAAACATTTAATTGCAACCCGGATGCCATATGTACACCTCTTGTGAAGCCCCTCAACAATGTGACTGCCTTTTAGAAAGTATGGAGTGCGTCTTTGGAGACGTGTGCGCTTTTGGAGAGGTGCGCGCATCGTGACCAGAATGACCCCGAACACACTTTACACAAGAAGTAATTCACTTTTAATGTGCTTTGGAGTTCCCTTTCACAGGCAATGCATTGTACCTCTTACCTCAGCTTTAGAAGACAGTATACACCAATTACAGTGGAATAGCCCTCCTATGGACACAGTTTGTCTTTTTCAAAAGATGTGAAGCACGAATAGGGCTGTGGCTGCAAGTCGCTCTCTTTCACCTCCTAAACAAATGCAGAATGGTTCTTTCTTCTGATAGCTTGTTGTTGTTTATTAGTGGGTCTTCGTGGACAAAAAGAACAAAGCTGCAATTTCTGCGAATGGATAAAATCCCCAGAATACACGTTACCTTAAGACTATACCTTCATTCTTATATTAAAAAAAGAATTAGAATCAATTTAGTAATTCAAGTTTAGAATATTTCTTTAGTGATTTATTGCAGTTGACGATACATAAATCGTAATTAGCTCACATACATTTTAAATGTGGACATATTGCCATTTAATTTGTTCACAACTCTAATAGATTGAAATTTCGAGTGAAATCATCAGAAGAGTTAGATGTTAGAAGTGTGATACAGCAATTGTACTCCAAGCAATTCCAATTTGCTTTAATTGATATCTTTGGAGAAAATGATAACCAGTTAAGTCTTTAATTTGTGTCATTTTTTTAAATGTGTATGTGGAGGTCAGTGGTGCACAACCTATCCAGGACGGTTTAACCACTCTGGACCCCAGCCATATACAAACCATGAGGCATAATAATCATCATGTTAGAGCCTGCATGCACCACATGAGCTGCACGGACTGAGTTATTGATATAAGCATGCTGGTCCATCCCTAATACATCGGGAATCCTTGTTTGAGTAATACAAGGATACCTTTGTTGTTCTATCTATATATTGTCCACTTTATCAGTCCATGCTGCTTTAAAATAACGTTTTACATAAAACACATTGGCTTCTAAATAACGGATCCAAACTACAAAAGGGTTTAGTTTCTGCTGCATGTGTCCTCGTTATATAGTTGTTGTGGGTGTTGTTGCAGTGCCAGAACTTGGCTGCTGTGAGGCTCCTTTTTCACTCCTGAAGAGAAACCAACGTTTCATGTCGTTACAAAAGCGAGACCAAACGATGCCTTCGCGTAATGTCGGACATATGGAAACTATAAGTAGAATAAAGGTGAACGACCCGACACAGTTGTACATTTCGAGTGTGCGACAAAAGCAGCCATTTTTAAAGTGCAGGGCGTCGAAAATACATGGCTGTCAGTTCAGTCGTCACTTTTCTTTTTTTTAGTTTGTTCATAAACAAACGTCCATTTCACACCCATCACCCCACCACCACCATGTAAGGTGTCTGCGACTATGAGGGTTGTAATCTGTGGAAGTCTGGTTCCAATATTGTTTTCACTACATCGAGGCCAATAAATAATAATAACAATAATAATAATAATAATAGTAATAGTAATAATAAATGACTGCAGAATTAAGCCAGTTGTGTATGTTAACCAGAGGCATCCAGTAAAAAACATGAATCTCCAAGCTAAATGTTCTACTTTCTAAACTACTTTAGTCAAAGATTTCTGTTTTTGGAAGCTCATGAAAAGTTGAATATGCTTTTTATGTGTAGAAGCAAAATACAGGATAAACAACGATAGTTGAAAAATCTTTATCTATGCCCCGTCTATATATGTTGTATGTGATTTATTTTGTATTTGTATTGAATGGGCTGAAATGACTGGGAGCTGGAGTTTACGAAGAGCATTCGAACGCAGCATCATCTCTCGGCTAACGCGATCCAGTTGCGGGAGTCAAAACGTGCGACGCTGCGTCCTCCTTCCTCCTTTTTGACAAAAAGTAGATCCGCAAAGGATGCGGCGCGCCGCGGACGCCGATCTCTCGCGTCACGGGGACTCCGGCCGCCGCGTCGTGAGATCTCCTCTCGCTCGGGAAGCGCGCGCAGCTTATCCGGCTGCAGACTTCCTGAATCAGGGTTAGCTTGCGGCCGTTTTCGGGGGGGTGGGGTGTCGGGGGAGGGGGGTGTAGCATGTAGATGAGAGCCGGACACTCAGCGCAGGCGGCTTGGAGGTGACTTTCCCGAGAGGCGGACACGATAAGAGGACTTTCGGTCGACAACATGGACGTGTGGGTAGGTGTCGCGTCTCTTGTATCTGCTCTTTTCTTCAAATGACACGCAGTGTGACACACGGACGGGCGGCGGCGCTGCCAGGCGCGTGACGAGGAGAACACTTGTTTATCAATAGTAAAGTGAGCCAGCGGCACTTGTTTTGCTCACTGGGATGTCCCAAGTCCACAGACCGTGTGTTTTAATGGGGACCCCGCACGCCGAAGCCCCTCGTCACACATGTATGGCTGTTTGTTGTTTTTAAGAAGCCTGTAATTCTTTTGGTTCCTGAAATAAAACACGTTACAGAAGTTGACCCCTTTTTATGTTCCCCCCGACTCCTAAAAAAAGACAATACAGGGAAGTACAACGCAGCCACGTGACTTCACCTTAATGCGTATTATTGTCGGTGTAAGGTTTCCAGCTCCTTTCCTAATGTTTCTACCAGCAGCCTCTGTTTTATAATCGAAATCCTGTCCAAGTGCAACCTGCAGGAAGCTTAAACAAAGCCTTACTCTAAACACCGCCACCAGAGAGCTGTTAAGATTTGTGGGTTTTTCCCCTTAAAGGAGCAGAATCAAGTTTTGTGGTCAGCAGCCATTAGACCGAGAGGACTCGGCACTAGGGGGCATCTCGGCTTGTCGGTAGGAAATGAACCATCAGTCACAGGCTGGACTCCTGCTTCTGATCAATGCAAGGAACAGAAAGAAAAGCTTGGGCCTAAATGTCAGCTCAGGTCACGTGAAGCTCTGTATCCAGTTGATTTTAAATACCACAGCTGTAATTATTCTGGAAGCTTTTTTTTGTGATGTTGTGCCTCAGTGTCTTTTTTCCCTTGATGTATCCAGGAGCAGCCACCTCACACCACCCGGTACATTTCCATGAGAACATGACCTCCCCTCTGAGACAACAAAAGCTCTCCTTACAGAATAGTCAAATGGCGTGCGAGAGAGAGGGGGGTGGGGGGAGAGCAAAGGAATGGGCGTCCACTGCTCAACAATGAGTCGGACGACACTTGTCCAAGTGTCTTTTGTGTGGACTCCGTGTGCGTTTTCCTGAGGCAAAGATTGCATTGAATGGTGCGGTGTAGGGGGAGTGTGGGTGGACCTTAAGGCGAAAACAATCTAGACTGACAAACTAAGGGTGTTGGATAACTGGCAAAGAGAGAGAGCTACAGGCCTGTATGTTAAGGGGACCTGACTTGCCTTTTGCACTGATGTTGGATAACGCTGTTTGTAATCTTGTCTTTTCGCCAGCACACTCGTACCTGCCCGTTCAAACACGATCCCTATCACGGCAACTCGAGCCTCCCAGTCACGCACATGTTAATGGCTTTTTATTTTCCCTCCTGTCTGGTTCTATGCAGCTGATCAGGCCAAACCTGTATAAGAGCATGTTCTCCAAACAGGCAGGAGGTGACAGCCGTATTCTGGGTAGGGGGGTGTGGTGGTGGTGGTGGACTTCATGAAAGCTTCACTCACTTTAAACAACTTGATATTCTCGCCATGAAACTTTCCCAGTGAGCGTATAATGCTTCGGATCAATTAATGGACGCAGTGTTTCTGTAGCTCCAGCAAACGTACCTCATCGTGCTGTTGAAGCATGTTTGTGTCAGACTTGGATGACTCAACATATCGTCTTTTTGAACCTTAAACTTTCCTCCATCTGATTGTGTCCGATCTGGAGGAACGAGGGTTATCAAACCGCCTGCTATTGTGTCATAAAACCAACAGTGGGGAGAGATAATGGAACGATAACTTTGCTGCACTTCGCGGGGTCAATTTTTATTGATTACGGCTCCATTTGGTTTTTCTCAGGCTGTGAAAACTTCCCATTCAGATCGCCGACGAATATCGCAGTGTTTGTTGAGCGATCAGGCGTGGAACTGATTGGGCAACATAATATTGTTAGAGCTCTGTCTATTTCAAGGCAGACTTCCTGTCACGTCGGATCGTGGTTGATTGCCAAACGTGCTGGTTGGATGAGTTGTTTTTGTGGGTCTTGGTGCTGGGAGGAGTCTGGGGAAAGTCGTCCTTGCAGCTGAGAGCACTCTCTCACTCTCTCACTCTCACCTGGAGAAGGAAAGGGACGGCTCAAGGCGTTAGTGTAAGGGGGAAGCGGCACTCTGTAGCTCTGACAATGTCTTCTGCTGTAAGTACTTGCTTTCAGGACTCGGCTGTCTCAGGGAAATGAGTTAGTTTTTTAAATAGTTACAAAGTCACTCTTTCTTCAAAGCGAGTTGTTGGGAGTATTTCTTCTGTTTCATGGAGCCTATGTGTTTTTGAATTTAAGACAAATCTCTCTTTGGTTCTGAACAATTCCACTTCACTGTTTACGAAGCTTATTTGTCCTGTAGTTTTACAAATTGGCAGCATGGTATTTATAGAAATGCAGATGTTTTTTATCAGACGATACGCTGGAGTATCTGTGATTGAATGTCTATTAAATCCCAATGATGATAATTCATCAACACGGATTATTTAACCCTTCACTTCCTCATATGGACACATTCGAATAAAGAAAACAAATTAGTAACAGATGCCGATGTGAAGTTGCTCTTCAAGCGACCGCACTGTGACGTATGCGCCTCTGTGTCCAGGCGGCCTTGGAGGTGTATAAGGAGATGGTCCTGCTGTACCTGGAGGAGGGCCGGCGGCAGGTCAACTCGCGCTGCGCGGACCTGGAGCCGTGGCAGATCGTCGGAGCGACGGTCATCACCACCCTGGGAGCCGTCTGGATCAAAGGCTTCCTCTTCCAGCAAGAAAGTAATCTATCACACGGGACGACGCATGGGTGCAAAGTAGGGGGATTAAATGGGACAATTTGTAATACTGTAATTCAGTCATATTCTCTGAAATGCTACAGGTCTACTGCTATGTGGAGTTTAAAAATATAGCCTGAGCAATTAAGTGAAGGACCTTTTAATGAAGTTTCCCCGGTGCTCTGCAGTTAGTTTCTTCTTCTACAGTACTTGTTCCTCTAGTTTGTTTGACTGGGTAAATACCGTCGATCAACAAGACTTTCTAGATCTGCTTTCTATCTATCCATCCATCAATCAGTGGTTGAATTCCAACAAGGCCAGCTCCTCCTTGTCGACTCTTCGAGAGTGAACATTGCCCAGAGTCGAGGCTTCTCAAAGGAAACCGCACGACTCCGGCGCTTTGTGTAACGCGGCTCCGATCGTCATAGACCACGTCTTTTCTTGACGCGTGCTTTCTGAAGTCGTCTGTTTTAATGTCTGTGGTTGAATGTGTGCCAGCCTTTCACCACAGCTGTGTGTGTGTGTGTGTGTGTGTGTGTGTGTGTGTGTGTGTGTGTGTGTGTTTGGACAACAGGTCTCCCGTCCCGAATCAAGAAGCTGTGCTTTCGACTCATCAGAAAAATACCCTATGTTGGCGCAACAGTAAGTATCTGTGGTGAACGGGGTTCCTTCTTTTTCCAACAGATGTGCACTGACTTCAGCGTCTCAGACTTTATTTATGAGTCACTCTTGGATGACTGAGCACATCACGCGAGGGGGGGGGGGGGGGTCAACACTTTAACCCACTTAAAGTCACGCTCCGGTGATAACATTTGGTTACATCACCAACAGGCTTTATCAAAAAAAAATAACTAACACAAAGTGTTGACAGTAAAGTGGACGTGTTGCCTATTCACCCTGAAACACAGCTGCCCCCACCATCCCATACTTCGCTTCACTGTTGTTTTGTACTGCATCCAGAGAAAGTCGACGCCTGTAAAGTAACGTCGACCCTCTCGTTTACGACAGATCCAGAGCCAGCTCAACAAGGCTTTGGATGACATGTCTGCCAGTCTGTGCACTTTGAAGGAGGGGATGAGCTACACTAAACAGCTGCCCTCTAAAGGCCTCTCTCAGAGCCAAGTGCTGGACAAAATCAGAGAGTACGAGACTCTGAGTAAGTCATCATTCATTCCTGAGCTTCATTATCCGTATGGCTGACTTCCTGAAGGGTCTTGCCCGTCTTCGATGCTGATAACAAAGAGCGTGACCCTTTTCTCCTCCCCCGCATTGAGTAGAAAGAAATGTCTTGTGTTGTTGCAGATGAGGTGCAGTGGGAGAACGGATGTGTTTCGGGGGCCGTGTACTGGGGTGATGAATCCCTGACCAATCTCCTGGTGAAGGTATGCATCTCTGGGCTTTGGAATTCCAACTTGAATACATTGTGGTTTTTTGGCTACAGCAAGCAAGGCCGACTCGTTTCTTTTGTTTCTTTTTTTTGGTATTTGTTTTGGACTGTTGCCACCCTGCTAGTGTGTCACAGTAAATATTTTGAGTTCATCTTAACTGCTTTTGTCCCTTCTTTGTTTTTCCTCTCTCTGTTGATCCCAGGTATATGGAGATTTTGCATGGAGCAACCCACTCCACCCGGACATCTTTCCTGGCGTGAGAAAGATGGAGGCGGAGGTTGTCAGAATGGCTTGCACACTCTTCCGCGGCGGACCGAGCTCCTGTGGCACAGTACGTTATCATAATTGTGGCCACAGATTGCACTGTAACCTAAGGATGGACGGGTCCAACACCTTTAAAATAACTCTCTGCCTCTTTGCCAGGTTACTTCAGGAGGAACTGAGAGCATCCTGATGGCCTGCAAGGCCTACAGAGACATGGCGTATGAACGCGGTGTGAAATACCCTGAAATGTAAGACAGGCTTTATTAGACACAGTTGATGATTAAACATTACAGTATAGCAGTTAATCATGTTTTTACTGAGATCATTCATGAGCAGTATGACTCGTTCTATGATAAAACCTGATGACCTGATAAAAGTAGATTCACACAATCGGGCTCAGAGGAGTGTCTATGAACGGTTGCCAATCCTTCTAAAAAGGTTTTATGCTTGTTTCTCGTAAGTGATGTTCTCCAGTGGTATAAAGTTATTGTGACTATGATATGAATCCAATGGAGTTGAGATACGTTGCATTCATTTTGCCAACTTCATCCAGTAGTTGCACCGAAATAACAAAATGTATCTCATTGTAAATTGTCGACCTTGAACAACATGATGTGTACTGCACTCAACCGTGGCCATGACTCAATGTAATACAAGAGTTCTAACATTATCTTTGTGTTGTTTTGTCCACTTTGTGCAGTGTTGCGCCCGTGAGCGTCCACGCGGCCTTCGACAAAGCGGCGCACTACTTCGGGATGAAGCTCGTTCACGTTCCCCTTGACGAGAAAAGCATGAAAGTCGACGTGAAGGTGAGAGTCCGGTAGGCGCAGGCGGACCGACTGCTCTGCTACAGACTTGAGTTGTTCCCATGTTGTTGTCCTCTGTCTCAAGGCTATGAAGAGAGCCATCAACAAGAACACCGCCATGCTCGTGTGCTCGACGCCTCAGTTTCCTCATGGAATCATAGATCCCGTTGAGGAAGTCGCCAAGGTCAGAATTTAAACACGTACCCACCTAAAAAGGTTCTGAAATGAAAACGAGGAAGTGAGATCTCTGACACTGGCCCCTCCCCGCTGTGTTCCAGCTGGCTGTGCGCTACAACCTCCCGCTGCATGTGGATGCCTGTCTGGGAGGTTTTCTCATCGTCTTCATGGCCAAGGCCGGTTACCCGCTCGCCCCGTTCGACTTCAGGGTAAAAGGTGTTACGAGCATCTCTGCTGACACCCACAAGGTAAGGAGTGCTTTTGGATTCCCTTCACATCAACTGCTCCTCGTTTGGTTGATTTCCAAACTTAAAGAATAAAAAGAAAGTTAGGATTTCTACCGAGAAAACCTGGATATAGTGATTGTACTGTGTGTAAAGCGATGGCTCCAGACCATACTGTTTTAATGCTGCATTGTTTGCCACTCCATTTCTCTCCAGTATGGCTACGCCCCCAAAGGTTCCTCCGTGATCCTCTACAGTGATAAGAAGTACCGTCACTACCAGTACTTTGTAGCTCCAGACTGGCAGGGGGGAATCTATGCCTCGCCCTCTGTTGCCGGCTCCCGGCCCGGAGGAATCATCGCCGCCTGCTGGGCAACCATGATGCACATGGGGGAGGACGGATACATCGACGCCACCAAGAAGATCGTCAGCACGGCGCGCAAAATCCAAAAAGCGTAAGACACTTGTGCTTATTGACACCAAAGTAGAAATGTGATTCATCATTTAAATGATCACCAACATTAACTACTTTTTTTTTTTCTTTTTTTTTTTTTTGCCAGAATCTGCAAGATAAATGGTGTGTTTGTGTTTGGGGAGCCAAAGGTGTCGGTGGTGGCAATCGGCTCCGATGTCTTTGATATTTTCCGTCTGTCTAATGCGCTGACTTCAAAGGGCTGGAATCTGAACACACTGCAGTACCCCTCAAGGTACATATATGGGGGAAAAACTAAACGAGTATTAATTAAAAAAGTATTATCATCAATAGTGTAATGTTAATAGTGTGACGTTCTTCTTCACAGCATCCACATTTGTTGCACAGTTCTGCACACGAAGTCGGGCGTCGCTGATCAGTTTGTCCGTGATGTCAAAGAGCAGGTGGCCATCATCATGAAGAACCCCAAAGAGAAAACCACAGGAATGGTGAGGGCACACACACACACACACACACACACACGTTGCATTCATACACTGAATATACAGTACAACCTAAAACTTGAAACAAAAAAAGTACAATCCTCACGATTTGAGTGGGTACTCCACCTTTGCAGCCAAGAAAGAGTCAAATGTTCATTTGGCGTGACAAACAGTCTCCATTGTTTACCATGCTGTTGGTACACGTGGCATTTAGCTGTCGGTTCAAGTCTACACAAGCAGCACGTTCTGTTTTTGTGCGTCAGTTTTAAATGGAGTGGAAACTCAGCAGCACAAATCTGCTTTGTGCCAGTCGGGTTGGTTTGGAGCACACTCACGAATGAAGCGTCACTTTTCAACTGAATAATGCTTCCGGGGGGGGGGCGGCAGTGTCCAACAACACGATTGCTTTCCATCCTTAGTGTATGTATACAGCTCAGAAAAACTGCTCTCTCTGGGTTGTTAAAAGGTATGCTGGGAAATGTAGGAAAACATTAACGGAAGTGCTTTTGAACATTCAAGGCACGTTTCTTAAAACTCATTCTTGTCCCCGCCGTGATGTTTTCAGGGAGCGATCTACGGCATGGCCCAGTCCATCCCCGACAGATCCATGGTGACGGAGATCTCCCGGGGTTTCCTGGACTGTCTCTACAGCACTGAGGTGTCCAAGCCAAACACCAGCCAGATGAACGGCAACGGCAAAGCCCACTGAAGCAGGACTGGGCCCCCCCTGAACCCCCCTGACCCCTCCGCACGCCTCCTCCAGAGCCCCTGAGCTTAGGGCCCGACGGTTGCCTTATCTTGCATACCTCCACCATACTGAAAACATCTGCAGAAGCACAAGCCATCGTCATTTATTATTGCTTTGTAACATTGTGCCTAAGCGGCACAGAGAAGAAACGACTGGTTCCAAATGAGTTTTGGTCTTTTCATTTGATTTTTATTAATGTAGTGGAAGTGCGTGTGCGTGTGTGTGTTTATTTTATTTGTTTGAAAAGTCCATTTCAATTCCACCTTTTTGTTAAAATGCGAATGTCTGTCATAATCTCAATCAATTCACATAGCAAAAGCATTCCTTTTTTTTATACTGCCGGAACATTTCAGCTTCCATCAGCTTCGCCATCTGTCATGACTCAGCGAAAACACCGTTAGAGACGCTGTGCTGCCCTCTAGCGCCAGAGCGGATGTACTGCTTTAGACTGAGTGGACGTGTGGAGGCCGGACGACGGTGAAAGTTCTCATCCTCATCATCCCCATCATGTCATAGATGTCAATGAGGAAAGCTTTTTACATAATTTTCTTTATTTTTTTTTTAATTGTAAAAGCGCTGCAATGCCCTGCAAAGAACCAGTCGGGTTAATCTGTGAATCACTTGAAACAACCGCTCTGACGTTCTCGTCTTTGTGTCCTTGTCGGTTAGCACTTAGTGTGACGACGTCCCTTTTTTGATTTTAAGTCTGCTTTCGGGATTTGTATCGCGGGAGCTTTTTTAATATTCGATAAAATTGTCTTTTTTTTTTTTTCTTTTTTAAAAAAAAACTTGTAACCAGGCCTTGAATATTGTGTAAAGCGGTGAGTAGAAGCCAAGGCTTTGTAGCCACGTTGGTTATATGTAATTGTTTCTCCTGTTTGGTTCTTTTCCACTCAGGAGCTGGCTTGTGTGTTGACATACTTTAACAATCCAGGCTGAAGGCTGTTTCCAACCCGCTGTGTGTGTGAGATCAACAAGCAGACGCTCCACATGTCCTGCGTAGAGTCACCCGTGTACCACTCAATCTACCTCAGTTTCTACTCAATGCTTCCGCCAGTTATTCATCCACTGAAACGTAAACAATTAACAAACCATTATAAAAGTGTTCTTGGACATCCTGAAAGGAAACCGATCCACTGTGATGGAGTTTTTTTTTGTTGTTTATCCACAGACTGACCGATTCCATAGTTGTGTTGGGAGAAACCCACTGAATGTGGCTATTTGTTTGGGGTAAATATCCATTCAGCAGGATATTTCCACATTTACCAACAGGTTGACAGCTTCACGTCTGCATTGTGTAACACCAAAGCGGCCGCCGCGTCTTGGCCTCTTTCTCTCACGTGCTTTCCTAATATTGCTTGTTGAAACTGTATTTCCATGAGATGAATTCCATGTCTGTGCAATATGTAACTTTTCCAGAGAAGTCTTTATCATTAGGCCTTGTTTGTGTAATTTAACCATTTGTGTGACCACTGGGTGTTTGTTTGATCACTTTAATTTGCGAGCGTTTGTGTTTTCAGTTATTGGTTTTGTACATGCGGCGCAGTTTTAGAGAGATGAGACATGAATGTATTCAGGTTCTTCTTCTATGTTTGGGGATCTTAGTCGGTACCTAAAGCTGATAGCATCATGTGTCCATGCAGCCGTCCTTCATCCCGTTTTGCTTTGGAGAAATATCATGTGACCATTGAATGGCAAAGCAATCACTTTTGAATAAACACGTTTTAATGCAAATTCCTCTCTGATATCTAAACGGGGACGTTACGGAGCAATAAAGAGCGTTCACCTCGATGCCTTCAGGGGTTTGAACTCTCTCTCCAAGATCCTCAGATCTGGCTTCATAAGCGTGGCTTCATAAGCGTGACATCGTGAAGCCCCACTGCACATGGTGGACTAAGTAACACACGAACACCTGGACTTGGAATGGAACCGGCCATCAGTCTCTAAAGGATTCACAATGCCGGGAGCCTTGACGGACACTAATCGGTGCGTTTGGACTGCGTTTTATTGTCAGGTGTTTTTTGACTTGTGTGTCATCATGTAAAGTCGAGAACGTTTAAAGATCCGTCTGCACGTCAGAGAGCACGTTGGAGGCAGGAAGCAGCTGCCGGTTCAACGTGATCCACTCTGGCCAGTAACAGTCACGCTCAGCAGATGGCCTGTTATGTTTTCAATAAAATGCATTCAGTCTCCTTCTCTGGTCGTTTCCTTTTTTATAGTTATGACGAGAACAGTTTGACAGAAAATATCATTTACTGACAGGGAAGTACAAAAACACAACCATTGTGAATGTTTTCTGTAATAATGAGAAATGACTTGATCTTTAATGTGTAAACACCATTTTAACCTTTTGGTTCATAATCTATCACGTGCAAAAACCCACAGTAAACATATATATATATATATATATATATATATATTTTTTAAACACACTTTGGACCCAAGTCAGTGGAATGTACGTATCGTTTGGATTTTGCAGGTGACGCCAGAGGAATGAAGCCTCACATCAGCGATGCCTGGTCAATGAAGGTGGCCAACGTGATGTCTCGCTGGGACAGCCCCCCACAGTCATGTGTGCTGAGGGTGATCTGGACCTGGGGGGGGGGGGGGGGGCCCAAGGGACACGGAGCAGGGAACTCGTCATAGGACTGTTCTGTATCACGTACCTGTGCGTTCGCTTTAGCCCGAAGGTTCACAGCCAACTGTATAAAAGCATCATCCACTCTCGCCTTCCCATTGGCCACTTGAGTGGTGAGCAAGTTCGTCAGAGGATCGGCGGTTCGATCCCCGGCTCTGCTAGTCAATGTGTCCTTGGGCAAGACACCCTTAACCCCAAAAGTTAGTCCTGATGGGCAGGTGGCTCCTCCCATCAGTGTGTGAATGGGTGAACAATGTCATGTAGTGTTAAAGGGCTTTGAGTGGTCGGAAGTATACAGGTACAAGTACAGGTCCATTTATATACGGCAATTTATGAATAAACTGGCATTACCAGCACACTGTAATTAAATGGACATTTCTTTGCACTACAATGTTTTTCCTCTGACAAGAAGAGCATTAAACCCCTTTTCCTGTCGCATTAGCTGAACACGACACACCTGTGCTTTTAAAAATGGGAGCATCAATGTTTTTCATAATTTGGCATGTCCATGTTCACAAAGTTAGGTAAAAGACTGACGAATGTGGAGCTTCAGTCACAATATCGGGCACTTCTTTAACAAAGAAAGCCAGCTGTGCTTTGCATACATCTCCTTTTTTTACCTTATTATAGACGTTGAACCATTCGGGGTGATGGTCCATCTTCTCTGCTTGCAACGCCACTCTGGACATGAAACCAAAAGCCTGGAAGGTAGAGAAATCATGCAGTCATGTAATGTATGAGCATAATATTCAGTAGATGCTAGTTATGTGGATTTTGGTGAGTTAACTGGGAGACATTAGATACCTGATTGAAGTCTTTGAAAATAAACTCTTTGTAAATGGCGTCCCGTCCCACAACCTCCACCCACTGAGCATTGCGTAGCAGGGGGAGGAGGTGATTCCTCTCCTCCTCAGTCAGACTCTGAATTTTACCAGCCTGAGAGCAGAAGTAACAGTACTGTTAGAGGGGCAGTGTCACCAACACACACTCTGATTGGTTGCACGGGACCCCATCTGGAAACAATGAGAGGCTGCATTCCTGGTTTAAAAGGACGAGCTGGTTCAAAGGTATGTTGTGGTGGTGGGAGGGCTGTGGGGCCACCCTCTTGGTCACTCACTTCCTAATCTGGACACATGATGCAGGGTCACATGGATTTAAGGTTTCTACTGCTGCTCTCATTCAGCCGGCGTGACCCCGGACATTTCACAACATTCCTCAATCGGATGTCCGATTTTATTGCACGGTCGAGAGAGGGGACCTTTGAGGAGCTTTGTCCCCAGGCGAGCGGTCATGCCCACAAACCAGAGCAGAGGTCACGAGCAGAGAGCGATGACATCAACGGGTATCATAGCAACAGTCTAATCGTCTCTATCGGCAGCACACAGACAATGCCCACTGGCTTCAACCTCTTCCACTCCCCAGGCGATGAGGCTACTGCAAACACGGGAGAATGTTGCTCATGTCCTTCTTAACCCTGCAGAATTATACGGCACATTATGAACGTTGTATTAAATGTATCTGCATTCCTCGGCGTGCCATAAAACCTTCTCTCTACAGGAGTTCTAGATCTTGAGAGTGATTAAATGGCAACAAGTGTGTGAGGTGTGTAAGCAGCTCTGTGTGACACACACACACACACACACACACACACACACACACACACACACACACACACACACACACACACAGACCGTAGAGAGCTTGTGTACTCACCATGTTTGAGTGTTTTCATGCACAGAGGAGGTTCAGCTCCAGCTCCCTGTTGCACAGATCTGTGGCAGCCAGTGGGAGCGACTGGAAATAATACACAGCCACAGGTCCTGATTAGCTGCCCCCGCAGAAGCCTGAGTAGAAATCCTCACTGCTGATAGGCCGCTCGGCCACATGGGGCTTAATCATAAACTGTCATCTGTTGCACAAGGCGGGCGTGAGGCCACCTATTGTGGCAGGACTCACACCTTAGACTGCTGTGTGATGAAAGAAGGAAGCTTTAATGACACATTGCATGTTGTATATGCACGCAAATTAAAACATGAACTTCCAGAGCACTGTTAATGACGTCTCTGTTCAACAGGACAGCAGATTTTAAAGCAAAGCGCTGCTCTTCAGCCGGCTGCAGTTCATGTCAAAGGTTAATGGGCTGCTCCTCCTGACCCCCCCCCCCCCCCCCCCCCCCCCCCGTCACCCCGTGAACTCATCTGTCACAGCGAGCGCTCAGGGAAATGAGCTGCTTAATGAAATGAGGACAGGGAGAGGATGTGACAAGTGATCAACATTTAACAGTCGGCTGGGTGGGGAAATGAGAACGGCGCTTCGATTTAGAACACAGCCATGTAGATTGGAGTCAAATGGTTTTGTGGGTCGTGTTTGGAACTGGAGCTAATCCCTCCGACTTCGACAGGAATACACATAGAAGCTTCTTTTTTTTTTTTCAAACGGCCCAAAGTGTCTGTTTTCATCATTAATTCAGATTTTATTCATCATCATCATCATCATTTATGCACCAACATTGCAGATTAAAATGACCCCAAACGTGACCCCAAACACGTGCATCGCAAACCAACAACCGTACACACATGCATGCCCTTTGACCACTTTTTTATATTGGTGTGAGTGTTATAAAGTCGAGAGGTGTGAAAGTGGAGCAACATGGAGCCCAGGAAACCGCTACGAGCGAGTCTAACTTTGCTTATCCTGGTAACCGGCGGCTACGGAGGAAACCTACCATCAGGTGAGGCTTCTCGGAGTCACGAGCCGTAGATGTGGATCCTTCTGGTGTTCAGTCTCAAACAGCCCAAAGTGTTTCTGAAGATGTGGCACGTGATTCTACCAACGAGCCGCCACCTGTGACCAGAGTTAGGTTCTCCGTGCTCCAGGTTAACATTAACATTCAATTATGACAAATGGCCCCGCCGGTAGTATGAGAACGTAGGCAGGTAATAGTGTTTTTAGTCAGAGTTATCTCGGCAATGTGATCCGATATACCCTTCTGCTATCTGGTGTTTATGATGTACAACAAAAGCTCTGCATACATCATAAAAGAGTGCTGCTTTATATCTATGCAGGGCCCAATCTGAAAATTGACCAGGCTCTGTTAACATTCCATAACCAGCTGACCGAAGAGGTGCAGGTCTTCTACACGTCAGACTACTGCTACAAGGTAAGGTCCCCGAACCCCTACGCCTTTATTCGTCATGAGCCCTTCGTACTGGTCTTGAGACCCCTTAGAGTGTACAGTACATTCAGTCAGTGTTTCACCTGTTTCCTCCCAGTGTGTGTACCAGCAGTTGCTTTCTGTGAAACCCAACAACAACAACGCATCGGCGGTGGTCAGCACTAAATTCACCCTGACTCTGCGAGTGGCATCACGGACCGGGAATGCAACTCTTTGCAGGTTTGAACCTTCTAACAAAGCGTCAATAACATCAAACCACCCACAATCCCAAAGAGGTGAACATGCTGATTTTGTTTCCTGTTTACTCATCTTCACTAGCCGGGGGGAGTGCATTGCTCTGGTTTCCAGCCGTGATATAGTGTGGTGGCATCCGGTGATTGCATCAGCAGTCTGTGGGATTATTTACTGGGCTGGGGGAGTAATCCTGACCTGCTTTCTGGACCTGAGTGATGCCCTCCCTTAAACTACCTCCCCGGGGTATCGATCAGGAGCCTTTTTGGGGTTAATAAGACTTGACATCCCTATATTGATGAAAAGGGCTCATTAAAGCTTCCGAGCTGCTCGTCCTGTGGAAACCTCAGCGGGGATGTTAACTGGAGGAGACGGGCGGCATATTTATAAACAATCAGGACTGACAAGACAGCAGGGCAGAGCTTTCCATTTGGGGGTCACCTGTAAACATGGGGCCAGAGATTCGGTTGCAACATGACAAGCCTTTGGTGCTTTTTCTTACCCTCTCTTCCTAGATCAATGCTGAGGTCTCTAACCACACTGTGCTGCTATTGATTCCCTTTTCCCTATTTGAAGAAGAAGAAGAAAAAAACACTCCAAGTGATAGCTAGTATGTCATCCCAACAGTGGATCAATAGGAGCGTGTAATGCATGTTCTTTGGGGCCTGACACTGGAGCTGTCGAGAGGGGCAGGGGGTGCACTTCGGGCTGCAGACACTAGGTGGTGCTCCTGAGCTTCCCTGTGTTATAAAACCATCAGTGATAGGCGGGTAAAAAGGGAAAACAGCAGCAAGTGGATAAAAAAGGTAATTTAATATATGCTGCTGAGGAAATATAATTTCCACGGGGATCAAATGAAAACCGTCTGTACAGTTTTTTTGTGCTCAACATTTCACTGTTTATGGATGCAGTTGGAGTCAGACATATGGAGAAGGTGGCCATTACTCTGTTTGGATCCAGATGTCCGAGGCCGCCAGTAAACCCGGCTGCACTGACGCTGTGGATGAACAGCCAAACAATGCATACCTGCGTAAGTGCACAACACCGATGAGGAACACGGGACGGTGACGGTCATGGGATGGGAAGAACATACTGGGAGTGAAGCTGTTTGCTTTGCTGAGACACAGTGACAGTAAAGGAACCTCGGAGCCTTTGATCCGCTCTCTCCTTAATTGAGTCAGCAAAGAGGGGAATCACTCGGCCTGTCCACATCTGCTGAGCAGTAATACTCCTCCGTCTCCTGGGACACGATGTGTATTGATCAGATAAGACGTGCTTTCTTGAAAAGGGATAAAAGAAAAGCTTTTCTGTTTGTTTTGAAGGCCTGGCTCCGCGCGTGGAGCATTGTGGGTAATACATTAGGGAGTGTGGAAGGATTAGGGCGTAATGGGATTTTGAAAGCGTCTCTCTCTCCATAATGTACATCTGTACTTAACAATATTGCAGATTATGTTGTAGATCAGACTTTTAAGCCAAGTAGCCATTATCCAAGCAGCTGTATGGTCAGCCCTCGCCGTACGGTGAGCGTCCATTAGCTCAAACTCCCCATAGGACTTGCTCAGCTTCAGTAATGGTCTGGTCAGCAGCTCAAGGCAGGTTGGAGTTGCCCTGCTGGGGAATTTCAAAGTTGACTTCAGCGCCTCCGATTGATCGACCGTGGTTCTCTGTGAGGTCACTTGACACGTGCGGTATTGTTCAAGGATACGCTTCGGTGCAGCCCTCAGAGTCACCCTTTAACCACGTTAGTACTGCATTGTTCCACGAACCACGAGTCGCCCGCTGAGGGTGAGGGTGAAACCTAAGCGAGTCGCTTCCCAAAATGAGTCCATAACATTTTCATATTCATTCTGACAACAACGAGCCGAGCGAAGCGTGGCAGAGATGTCTGGTGTCGTCTAAAACAATAGTAACCCCGGAATAGAGCAGCAGGGATGCCGTGGCTTTGTGTGACCACTGGTGACCACTCTTTGTTCAGAGTGGATGTCGTAGTGTGGATTCAAGCGCAGGTTAAAATGGCTGCTTTTTGTTTGTTTTCCAGTGAAGACAAACACTGCCCTCTTATTTCCTTCCTCGCATTGACGCAAGCAGACCATATCACCCTGGAGCCGGTGCTCGACTCATATAGTGCAGCTGTAAAATGTCCCACTGGTTTTGTTCAATGCTGCTGGTGCAGATGGCAAGCAATAAGCAATAAAGTAGTACACTCGCGGTTAAGTAAGACTATTTATGTTGAACATTTGTATCTACATTAATTAACTCTTTTTTCCCCTTTTTAGTTCCTCAAGCAATGAACGCGTTTGAACCTCATCGTTGTTCTGTGGTCTGGGTAGATTTCATCATTCCTTGAGCAAATAAAAGACATTTCAGCTGCCATGTACTTCATCCTGACCTCGCTCCTCTCCACGATGCCCCGGGGCAGACCAGCTCTCTCCGTCGTTCTCTTCTCGTCCTCGTTCCAGTGTAGCTTTACATTTTCCTTCTCGTACGCCTGCGGGGTTAGATTACCCAGATGGATCGACCAAGAGTTTTCCATTAGGTCCCAGTTTGTCACTTGAGGGATCCCCTTTGACACTGGTTGACTGACAGAAAGCCACAAGGGAGTCCAGAGGCGAGTAAAGCAGACAGTTTAGAGTGCTAATCAGGCCTTTTATCCCCAGTCAGATCCTATTCTGATAGAGATGTACGGCATAAAGCTCCTGACATGGACTTCCAGACAGACTATGACGTCGGATACAGTCTGATTACATAATGTCCATTTAAAAAACATTTCCTTTTCTTTCTTTTTTTCCAGCTCTTCTGGTGGCAGCTCTCTTACTGGCCCTAATCGATCTCTTATTCGTTGCGGCACCCTACATCTACAGGTACCCATATGTGTTTTACATCATCCATTATTAGAATACCGTGCAGCACTCAGCCTCCATCAGAACAAGGCAGCTCAGACGTGTTGTTCCGTTCGCAGGAGGCGCTGTACATCACGGTGTATTAAGACCATGTGCTGCCAAGGCCCACAGTACTCAGTGGATAATGTAAGTACAATATGCCTCTGTTATTAATATCTTAATAAATGCAATGACATGACACAGATGAGTGGTTTGATTGATTAGAATTAGATCAATCATAAACCAATCAAATGAAATGAGTGGCTGACTCATCCGTACAACACTGTAAAATCTTTGAGATACTAAACATCACTGTATTAACCATAAAATACACAATTGTATTCATGGATAATGTGCGTATGAGGAACGTATGTATTTTATTCTTAATATCCTTGTTTGGCCCCTAAACTCCTGGAATTTCCCAGCAAATTTCCCAGCCAAGCAACTCCTCCACCGTTATGTCTTCACTGCAGAGAAGTATTGACTTATATGCAGACATTAAAGTTGCCTTAATCCAACAGTAACATTGCATTATTTTTATTGGCAACTACGCAGCCTGAGCTGCATACCAAAATCGCTCTGAGACTCCAGTCATCAAGACGTCCGGGAGACACTAATGGAATGATTGATACAAATGTTAGCAGAGCCAATTGTACAGCATCTTGCTTGATGGCAAGAGCTGCTGTGTAATTTCGGTGAGCATGAATGGCTCCTCTCATTCTTCCATGCAAGATGTCTCTGTCTTCCATATGCTGCCTGGATGGCATGCAGATCCATCATCACGTATTAGTGCTGGTGTCTTCCTGCTCTGGCTCTTTAAACTGCAGCACAGAGACCAGCGAGTCGGGCTAATCCAACTGAGAGGGCAACAGGCCGCAGTCATCTCAGTGCTGCCTTCACAGAGCGAGGGAAAAAGAGGCGCCGACACACAGCACAGAGGATGACCTGGGTAGAAAGATATCATTTAGAGGGGGTCGGACTCGTGTGACAATTGGGGATTCTTTTTGGTTTTGTCAGCATCTCGGAAACAATTCTAGCCACGTTCGTTCTAGTTAAGTTTCAACTACTTATTATAGTGTTTATGTATTTCTAATTGTGTATTTCTAACTCTCCTAGTTAAAAGGACAGATGGTACAAAAGTAGAACCCTTAAACACTGCGCTACGGAGCATATTAGTGCCTTTCAGCCATTGTTTTGAATTCACTATCAGTATTTCTGTTCCAGCTAAAGCTACCTACTCTGCACCAAAAGACGACGTTAGCAGCTAGCGAGCATAGAGCACTCTTTAGCACTATCTTTAACAACTAAAGGAGCTAAAAGTAGGGTGAATATTGGAGTTATTCATCAGAAATGTGACTCCAAATGAATGCTAAAGCTCCTCCTCGTCTTCTAGATGTGCGAACGCCTTTTCCCTGGTTATCTGTATGAGCTGGAAACCCGCTCCTCGTTTACACGTTGGCCCTGTTGCCCCCAACTGGCCCACAAATCAATACCGCTTCAATTCGTTAAACCGAGGAGTCTCGATAAAGCCAAACGAATGCGAACGCAGATTACCTCCAACAGCAAAGACAAATAGCAGTCACGACACGTTCAGTAAGTTGACACATGTTGCTACTTTTCACACATCCTTTGTATGAGCCAGATGTTTAGTGACTTAAATACATCGTGTCTCCTCTCTAATTGTTTCTTCAGGACCCAGCAGAGGCTTGTGAAGCTGAGCGCAACACCACGAAAGCTAAATCAGCACGCCTGCTCTCACTGGACACTTTCCGAGGGTATGCACGCCGTCAACAACCACCCTGTTCATCAGTCTATCACCACATGTGGCCCGTTCACATGCTTATTCTGTTGAGAGCAGTCTGGGGCTTGATGAAGATCTACAGGCCCAATATAATGAATAATTACAGGGGTCACAGTCTGGCCACATGCTCCCCTTAGCTGTCGTTATCAGGCGGTGTAGCTTCGGGCAGGATTTGTGATATGGGTGCGTCTCGGGTTGGGAACAGTGTGTTTCTGTTGGACAGGGGTGATGCATGTGATTGAATCTGGGCTCCCTGCTCGCCTTAATTGTGGCCTGGGGGTAGACACAATGCACGCCTCTCTGGAAACAGGATGCTGGTGTGGCTTTGACCTCCCCCTTGCCAAATAATTGATGTAATAATATCATCAACATATCAGCACACATCCACACGGCCATAGATCTCCTGCCAAAAATTGGGGGAGCGAGAGGAAATCCAGCAGCACAGAAGCAGCGTCCAGCAGACAATCGGCATCTTCTCCCTGCGTGGCTTCCTTTTTGTCGGAAACCACCGTGCGTATGTGCCGAATTAAAAATGCCACATAGCTGCATGTCGTTTGGGAGCTGAATTGAATTATAGCGGACTTTGAAAAGGTTCAAGGAAAGGCTCAATTTCCTTTCCGCAGTTCTGTACTCGATGTCCTGATGTGTTCTACTGGAACTCGTCCTACCTGGCAACACACGTCCTCCGACTGTGACTCAGCACTGGAGATTATCGCTGCGTGTGCCTCCACGGCCCTGTGACTTATGAGCCATACTCCCCAATAAGTAACAACTTTCTGCAGAGAACAGACGCATCGTCGACATTAAACGCCACTTCTGAAAGCAAAAAGGCTCTTCTTCTGAGCTGAAAGGTTTTTCCTGATCATTGCTCAGGCCGCACCGACATGATATACAGAGAACAGCGGGGTACGGTTAATTTTTCTAAAAGGATTTGGTTTTTAATCTTGCGCCGCGCTGCTAAAAGCCTGTCGCCGGTTTCCATACTGTGGGAAATGGCACCGTCAGCATTGAGCAGTGCCATACGACAGAGGGAACAACTATTACAGCAAAAACAACCGGTTGTCCGTAGCCTTTAACACCAGCTGGCCGACTCATTCTGTTCATTATTTTGACTGAGCTCCACGTCTTCCTCTGACTCAGTTTCAGATATGCTCTGATGTTTGGCCACAAAAAAAAAAAAAAAGGACCTTGGCATTTCCACTCAAGTAGTCATTTATTATGACTAGATTGGATGTCCGTGTGTTTGGTAGTAGGTAACTCAATACTCTGCAGTGATAGAGTGCAACTATCCATTTGTAACGGGGAAATGTACTAAGCCAACGCTCTAATTGGTGACGCATGTGCAGTGATATAAATCAAAGAAGTCCATAAGCGTCTATCAGCGAGTCGTAACCAGTTGTCACTGCTGCGAGAAAGACACGTGCGTCTGTAATCGGTGAGCGACGAATCACGAACGCCGAATCCCAGACGCAAATCAAGTCCGTTACTGAAGTGACATCATATTAATCGGGCACTTGTAGTTTCCCTTAATCACAATGTGGCATTTGAGTGTTTAGATTTTTTTTTTTAAAGAAAAAGATGGCCAATAAGCTCGGATACTGGAGGGATTTTCACCGGGGCCTCATCTGGCCACTGATTTACCTTATCTTTGTCACTATGGCGACTAATGGATGTGTTCATCACAATTTAAACGATGGACCTGCATTCATATGTGTATGCGTGCATTAGAGGGAGAGAGTACATGGACACATGCCGCCAGGTTTGCTTTAATAGCCCTTTGAGATGATAGCGGACGATTAAAACCGTGTATCAGCAGGTTGGGGATAAAAGAGCAGTAATGGCTTCGGTGCTCCCCTTAATTGAATCTGTCCCGAAACACAAGAGGAGGCCGAGGACGATACAGTGCATCTTATCAGGGACTCTTGTTCTTAGAGGTTTGTCTGGATCTTGTTATGTCTCTTAAAGAGCCCCTCGATGATATTTAAATTCAATAAAAACGTGAATTAAAAGCATGAATTCAAGTATTCAGGAGGGCGAAAGGCTTAAATCTGCCTCAGAGCAAACGTCTCGACCATGCAACCGTTTACATTCCCCCACAAGTTTTGTGTTGTGTAATGCCCCCCCCCCCCCCCCTACACACACACACACACACATCATATTCCGACATGCGCCACAAACACCTCCCTTCTCTCCGGTGTCTGATTCGGGGAAGCACTCCATCACGTGCGCTGTGTTTCAGCAGCCTCGGCCGGTGCTAAAGTATAAAGTGTATCATATATTAGACGCAAAGTCTTTAGTCAGCACTCCTGCTTGGGGAGATCCAGAGGACAAGTGTTCATTTCCTGAGTGATTCATAATGCTTGGATTGCATTACCTTGCGTTTGGAGTGGGACAGAATAAAAAGCCCCTCCTCTGGCTCCTTTTAATTTTAAAAACTTGAAGAGAAAAAAAAAAAAAAAGCAGTTAAATATGAACGTTTTTTACGCCTTATTTCTAATTGTTTAAAAACAATTTTCGTCCATATTTCCATCGTTCACTCTACTGCGTGACAGTTAATCCAATTGTTGGTGATTTGCTGTGCTGGAGTGCTGACTCACTGCCGCGTGTTTGCAGGTTCGCCCTGACGGTGATGGTGTTTGTGAACTATGGAGGAGGAGGCTACTGGTTCTTTCAACATGCACCATGGAATGGTAAAAGTATACACACACACACAGTTGTGTTTCCCCTCATCTGCTATTCAAGTAGTGTTTCAAGGAAGGAGCCGATACTTTATAACATTAATGTATTCAACGGCAGCGTTCTCCTCATCATATCTGCAACGTCTTCTGACCTGTTGTCACTAATTGTGGGAAATGAGGTGTCAAACCAGACACACACAGGGGTGCCGTTCCTCAAATGAGCCAAATCAAAGGCACAATGCATCGATTTGGATTGTTATTAACAACCAGGGAGGAGACGAGCAAGAGGTGCATGCTGGGAGAATATGGGAGGGGCAGCGAGTGTGTAGCACTCGCCTCCTGCAGCAGCCGCTCTTGACAATGTAAATAATGTAAATGAAAGTTTTTTTGAAAAATGTCACTGAAACTTTGATGAAATCCATGTGTTTAGGGCTGTTGTCAATTTACCATCTTATAATAGCCTCGTTGCCACATCTAGAAGAGTGTATTGATTTCAGTTGATTAATCTTCTCGCTCCTGCTGTCACTGCAAATATGTGTTCACCTTTTGAAAATGGAAAGTTAATGACTGGATCGGCAGTTTAAGGACATACGGTTGTTATTCATTTACCTTGTAGTCGTTTTGGATTGCAGAGATTGGAAAAGGGCAAACACTGTGAACTGTGTTCAACGGCATCCCATTCAGGTGTGTGAGTGTGTGTGTGTGTGTGTGTGTGTGTGTGTGTGTATTGATATGAATGTATGCTTCTGGATTCATTGCAGGTCTCACTGTGGCAGATCTTGTCATGCCATGGTAGGTTTGCCGAAGAGGACTGTCACATATTTTCAGTTCTGTTGTAATATATGCTGATGTTTTAATAGCACTATGCTGTCGTTCCTTCCAGGTTTGTGTTTGTTATCGGCACCTCGGTGGTGTTGGCTTTCAGATCCATGCAGAGGAGAGGAGTTAGCCGGCGGCAGCTGCTCCGCAAGATGACCTGGAGAACGGTCGTCCTCCTGATGCTCGGCTTCTGCTTCCTGAACTACTCTCCGCGAGACGGGCCACGTAGGTGCAGCACATGTAGCACCGGATGGAACCGGCCCACTGTGCCGTTTGTCTAATAATATGTCCACTTGTTACACGTGCAATTCAATTCGGTTTATTTTGTATAGCCCAATATCACAAATTACACATTTGCCTCGGAGGGCTTTACAATCTGTACACATACGACATCCCTGACCTTTGACCTCACATCAGATCAGGAAAAACTCTCCAAAAAATAACCTTTCACAGGGAAAAAAGGGAAGAAACCTTCAGGAGAGCAACAGAGGAGGATCCCTCTCCCCGGATGGATAGATGCAATAGATGTCATGTGTACAGAATGAACAGAGTTACATAAACACATTACATGAATATGACAATGTATGAATGGACCTCCAATCCATGAAACAAGGAGGTAGAGACCAGGGCAAACCTGATTCAGCCCAAACTATAAGCACTATCAAACAGGAAAGTCTTAAGTCTATTCTTGAATGAGGTGACTGTGTCTGCCTCCCGGACTGAAAGTGGAAGCTGGTTCCATAAAAGAGGAGCTTGATAACTGAAGGCTCTGGCTCCCATCCTACTTGTTAGGACTCTAGGAACCACGAGTAGCCCCCCTGCGAAGCTCGCTACAAACAAACTGCATTGGCTTCGTATTACGTAACCAGCGACAATTCTCACGCAGATTTTCAAACGAGATTTCTTTTCAAGATTCATTCCATATTTTGTCACGCAAACCTGCAACGATTGGTTGATGACAGAAAATACATGCAATATGCAGAACATTTGATCATTGATGAATGGACACTTTGTCTTGACTTAACAAACTGAATATGTTTAGGTTTTTTTGACTAGTTGGTGGCGGTACCGTAGAACCCAAGCTAATATTAATGCATGTCTCGTTTTGTCCCAAAACATCATCAAGACTGATTATGAAAATAATCACTAATGTCGTCGAAGATAGGCGTAATTTAGCTTATATTTGGTATGTTCATGATATGCACAAACTAAATGTCTTGTTTTCACAAACTGCAGTTAGTCATAAGGCACAAAGACAAAACGGTGATGTGATCCAGATGCGTGATAGAAGCCAAAGAAGCCAAAGGAGGGGAAGCAGGCTGAAATAAATTCCCCATTTCTTTGTCCACCTGGGGACTCACAGGGCGCCCTGCACACATTAGCCACCCCCAGTGCTAATGGACTTTCCCGTGTGAATGCCTGCATAACTGGGTTAACAAAAATATTATTATTGCGTGTGCAGTCTCAAAGCCAAGCGCCAGGGGACGTTTAACAGAGGCAGATTGAGCAAAAACAACCGCTGCGGTAATGGACAATTACCAACAGATAGTGTTACCCTCTTCAGCCCCGTGCAGCTGCTGCGGAGCTGATCATAACAGCAGACTTTTACCATAAACTGCAGCGTTGCCCTCCATCTCCAAGGACGTCCTCTGCAGTTCAGTCCCGGGATCTAATCAGAGAGTGGAGTCATACCAGCTCAATATGTTAAACCGTTTCAATGGCGGGGGCGAGACGGAAGGAGGTGTTGACCTTTGACACAAACTATGAGTCATTTCACATAAACGCCACCGCGGTTAGATCATCATCGTCAAAGCAGTGACCTTGAAACTCCAATTTTGGTTATTTTATTTTGGTATTTTGTCAGTCAAACTTACACATGACTATGGTTGAGACGACTCGAAAAGCACTCGGTTGAAATCCACATGAACTCCAAATCTCATTGTGGTGACGCTGAACACGCGGCTGTTTCTCTTGGCGACGGTGTGTTTTCAATATTTATATTTATATTTTGACTATTCTGTTTTGGATGGCGACAGATTCAAAAAGCCTACTGACGCCTTCAAATAGGAAAAAAACACTCTTTTTAAAAGGTTTTGGGGTTCAGACTTGCTGATGACTTTATTGCGTTCTGCTCACTTTCATAGCATCATCATTATCAGATTTGACTTTATTGTCATTGCTCAGAGTACAAGTGCAGTTTTAGCATCTAACCAGAAGTGGGAAAAGAAGCAGTAAGAGTGCCTATTGGATCTATCACTGAAAGTGCTCAGAGATGGGAAGTAGACAGCAGAGCTTTCACTTCCTAAATGATATTGAATGTTAAAAAGGGTCTAAATCCCCCCCCCCCCCCCCCCCCCCCCCCCCAAAAAAAAAAACACAACATAAATTAATAACAAAGTGAAACAAAAGATTTTACAGTTTCCTGCAAACAGTGTGACTTTCAGGATTGTTTTTGATTTAAGTGACACGTGTGTGTGGGGGCACAGATAAGGTAAGTTATGCAGGTGTAACCAGCAGATCTAACAAAATGTGTCATAAGTAAGAGCTTCCTCTTTTCCTATGAAAGGAGAGATTTCCGCCTCTTATTTGATTTGTCCCGATCAATGATTGGGATTACAAGGCTTTTCACGGCACTTTGTGCGGCAAAGAGGTTTTCAATTAACTAATGTGTAGATTACCATCAATCTCTCAACCATTTTAACCCCCCACCGCCCTGCCCCCAATTTGTCGAGACAAAGAGATAACTGGGAATCTTTGATTAGCTTCCCAGGTTCTTGACATGTCCGTATCCTGAAGGCTGACACCATTTCCCAGTGTGGCGAGCTGTCAATCATCCTCCTTCAGGAAGCAGTGCTGTAGTGGAACGATCTGGGAGAGGTTCTCTTGTCCCCCACTATCAATCTCCTGATTTATAAATTGGCTCACATCAGCTGGAAAAGCTTCACTCCACTGAGTTATATCTGTACATGAGTTGTTCATCATTGGGGATCAAGGGACTTGTAGTTGTTCATGATGTGTGTGTGTGTGTGTGTGTGTTGTTGACCGTGTTTCAGTGTCCTGGTCCTGGCTGAGGATCCCTGGAGTGCTGCAGCGTCTGGGCTTCACCTACTTTGTTCTGTCTCTCCTGCAGACTTTCTGGGGCCAGAAAGAAATCCCACTGGGAGCGGTGAGCAGCGCTGTCAAGTCCACTTTAGTCTGTCATTACACACCAGGGGGACAAAGGAAAAAGTCCAGCCTGGAACAACACATTTATAAAAAGCTCATTTGATGCCACGGCCCATCGTTATTGTTGTGATAACTGGCCAAACATGCATTAAAATACAGTTGTCAAGGATATTTGTGTTCTGTGATGCAGACTCCGTGGTGGAAACCCGTCCAGGATGTGGTCCTTTACTGGCCACAGTGGCTGATTATCATCCTGCTAGAGGCTGTGTGGCTGTGCACCACTTTTCTCATGCCCGTACCCAACTGCCCCACGTGAGTCCAGACAAGGGTCGCCGCTGTGTCGCTGACCACGTGCACTCCTCTCATTAATCGACGGCGCACATATGCTAAAAGTGTTCATCTGTGCATGCTGAGATGCTCTCCAGTTGGGGCTTGCGAGCAGCGGTGTCAATGTGCACCTTGTGTTGCTGGTGTTATGAACCGCCGTGATTTATGGGCCCGTGGTGGATGCTTCAGAGGGCATAATTAGCCAATCTCAGTCGGTCATGTGCAATAAGAGGAACGGAGGCAGAGGATCCATCTTCCTCGCTCGGCATCTTCTGCTCTGTGCTGCTTTTTTTTGTCGTCGTCCCCCCCCTGCATGGCTTCACGGTTTCAAATAGTAGCACTGTTTCTTCCAAAATCTCTTTTTATTTTATTTTTTTTGTGGAATGTGAATTTTCATTTCATTTAAAAAGTGCCCCAAAGCACACCTTACAGGCACAGTTAAAAAGAAGCAACGGTGTATCATAAAATCAAACAAAACAGAAATATACAATATTAAGTGGACGTATTGATTAGTAAATGAATATCTTGCAAAAGAGAGCTGAGCGGCTGAAGGCTGAGTCTTGACCTCATGGTAGTCAACTATATGCGGTGAACCCAAATCTCATACAAAGCTTGAAGCAGTCTCGTGTGCCTTGCTTTTTGTTTAATTTGTAATCATTTCTTATTGTGTAAATGCTCTAACGTGTTCTTTTATTACTGATTATTCTACATTGTTTGCTATCAGAGGGTATTTGGGAGCTGGTGGAATCGGGGATGACGGTCTTTACGCAAACTGCACTGGAGGCGCAGCCGGTTACATTGACAGCTGGATGTTCGGCGATAACATGTACAGATACCCCTCATGCAAAGTAAGGTCTTCTTCTCACACACACACCATTCAGTGTTTCATCCATCTGCCTTAAAACCGGACGGGTGGAATTAAAACAATCCTTTTCATCTTGCTTTTTCCAGGAAATGTACCGCACCACGCAGCCCTTCGACCCCGAGGGTGTTCTGGGTACAATCAACTCCATTGTCATGGGATTCCTGGGGATGCAGGTATGGATCATTTATTTAAGATGTCAGTATAATGCTGTTTTCATTTAGTTTCAAATGTACTTTTCCTTGTAATAGGAGTCATTTTTTTCATGTGTTTTGCAAATGTATAGTTCAGCTCCGTTTAGGTTATTTATTGAATAACGATGAAGGGTTAGGGGTTCATTTGTGAAGCGCAAACTATTTTAATTCACATTTCTTTCCAGAAAACAGTGACAGTCGGTGAGTGTAATCCCAGACCCCACCATTTTCATAGAGAATAGATATTAAAGGGGAAAAGGAAAACTAGCATTTCCAAGTATTACTTTTGTCGACGCCACAGAATCGCTCTCCATTTCCCTCAAACTCTAGAGTAAGAAAACACGTTTGCAAGCAAGTGACTTGGAACAGTTTCCAAAACGATACGTTGGCTTTGTGTTTCATAAATGTGTTTACTTCAACACTTCAAAAATGTAATTGCAAGAGATGCGTTGGACAGGACCGATTCAGAAAAGATGGTGACGTTTGGTCATAGTTAAAGCCCCGTTGTCATGTTCCTTGTTTTTTGTCCATAGCAGGATCCGAATGAAGTGTAGCAGAGCGCTGCGCACACACATCGTCCCACCGCCGCACATCGACTTATGGGAAGGGCTTTTATTAAAACAACGTCATACTTCAAGTATCAGTGCTAATGAAATAGGCTATCGTATTACCATTCCTTTCTAGTATCGGTATACCATGCAGCGCGGGAAAATGGGGGGGAGGCGCTACGGAGACCAAATCGTTCTGAGGCCCAAACATATACACATCCACACCTCCGAGTGGCAGTTAACTCTGCACTTAAACAAAGATTGTGTGAGCGACCCTTTCCCGCGTCATTGTGAGTGCACAGCTGCCCCCACTTTAATGACTAAATGTTGTGAGCAAAAAAAATGAGGAGAGAGCTTTCGGTCTTTAGACCTGAGCTTCTGATGGCGACTGTGTCACTTATAACCATTTGTGTTGTGGGAAGGAGGCATGCAAACGCAGCCACATTGCTCAATTCCCAGTGGGCGGTTAGCACTGAGCCCGTCAGTCAGCGAGTCTTAGACGACACGCCAGGTGTCCGCTGCCCTCCTCTGTGCTCGCCCGTGCTAATGTCCTCAGCTGAAACATATTCATCATCACCAAATTAATCAGAGGGTGTGGATGACTTCCACGCCACATCTGGCTCAACAGGAGAGGAGAAATGTGACCGCCCCGTCAGGGACACGGCATTGACGCCCACGTCCCAGGCCTATTGGGTTACCCAAGGACAAATACACGTCCACGCCGGTTGTTGGTGTTTACGTGGTGTTTCTCATTAAATGTATGATTTAAATGACTCGTGCTTATCTCTGTCTCCTTTCTGCCACAGGCCGGGAAAATCATCATTTTCTACAAGGGGAAGAACATCAGCATCCTCTGTCGATTCCTAGTGTGGGCCGTCCTCCTGGTACGTTACATCATGCTTTAAACACAGCTGTGCAAGTAAATGAGAATAAAAGTCAACCGATCATTTAAAACCAAGACAACAAATCGCTTATAACATCGTCCGGCCTCGATGACTCACACAGAGCTATGCACTTTTTTCGCTTGCAACGTGTTTTCCTGCCACTCGGGTATTAGTCACAGCCGTCGAAGCCGTTCGTTAGCAGGAATGTGTTGAGGACATGTGTGTGATCTCGGCACAATTAAACAACATCCATGTGTGGCTGTGTTTCCGGGCAGGCTCGGGTGTCCAGTGCCTCAAGGGCATGTCCACTGTCTCTCATTGCCTCACATGTGGTTGGAGATGAGAAGAGTTGTGCATATTACTTACAGTCTACTGCGGTCAGTAGCATCGGATGAAGAGAATGGCTAATTCATAAGCCTGCGCACTAAGTCTCAATAAATATTTACAGACCAATCACGTGACAGCATGGACACGGTGGGAGAACAGAACTAGATCAAAGTCCATTCAAAGCCAGAATAAAAAGATGACATTCCTCATCAATCTTCTAAGAGAGTGTTTGTGGTCATATTTGTTTTGGATCTGTGTTCATGCTGGGTGGTCTCAAAACACAAGAAGAAGCAAGCTGGCCACTATTTCATTGAGAGAGAGGGGGGGGGGGAGTGTGTGTCCCACAGGGAGAAGCCAAGTGTTATACGAGACGGCCCGTTTTGCATTTCTAAACCTGTGACAGGAGGCTGTTAAGTCTGCTCTAACGAGATGGACGGGTATCCATGTGGAAAGGCCTGGCTTTGCTGAGCTGTACTTGGCCAACGTACGTACAGTGAGATGCTGCTACATGTAGCCGGTTTGCAAAGCGTTCTTCGGGAGCCCGCGGAGGCAGAGACGTCCTGAGCTGGCAGTGCTGTGACCTGAAGCGACGATGGAGCTGGAGGAGCCGGCTGCACCACTCGGCCTTTGAAATCAAACGGTGCAGCAGGAAACGGAGGAGAACACAGACGCAGATCCCATCGGGTTTAAGTTATGTCCTTTTATTATTTTCAATATCAGGTTCCTGCAGACTCGCGTGTGTAACTGTTTGACCAATGTGATTAAACCACACCGAAGGTTCTTAAAATAACTACTCAGTCGTATCACTGCTACGTCTGACATGTTTGTCACGTTGGTATGTGTAGCCCAGCATCACATGCAATATCCAGGCACGTGATACTAAAGTTCCTCTTCTAGCCCATACGTTCCACAAAGAAATGAAAAAATCCCCCCAAAACCTCGGCATGTAAGAAAACTACAGTGTGCAGTCATGCTCGCAGCTCGGTGGGGCTGCACATTTAGCCACAGCAATGCTTTGAGCTAAATGCTAACATGCCCATAATTACAACATGCAGACCGTTACGTTTACCATGTTCATCGATATAGTTTTGCATGTTAGCATGCTAATATTTGCTGATAGCACGAAAATACAAAATACAGCTATGGCTGACTGTAATATCATTAGTTAGTTTAGCAGATATTTGGTCAGAAACTACAGTATTGAATTTTAATATTGTGATATTGAAAATTTGAATATATCCTTCAGGGGAACCAGACATTTTATTGCGATGCATCCTATAAATGTCCAGACATTTCACTCAATGCACATTTTGACCTCATGGTGGCGTTCGCGGAAATTATTCATCATCTGGGAACCATGAATGCCTGCACCAGATTATGCACATCATTTTTGTAGTTGTCAAAACTATATACACATTTTCATGACAATTCTTTCAATAGCTGTGGACAGACACAGAGCCATGCTCACAGCATGGCTGGAAACAGCAATTGCAATATCTAATTCAATTCAATTCAGTTTATTTTGTATAGCCCAATATTACAAATTACAAATTTGCCTCAGAGGGCTTTACAATCTGTACACATACGACATCCCTGTCCCAGGACCTCACATCGAATCAGGAAAAACTCCCCAAAAATAACCTTTCACAGGGAAAAAAGGGAAGAAACCTTCAGGAGAGCAACAGAGGAGGATCCCTCTCCCCGGATGGACAGATGAATAGATGTCATGTGTACAGAATGAACAGCATTTACAAAGTTACATAAACACATTACATGAATATGACAATGTATGAATGGAACTCCAATCCATGAAACAGAAGGAGGTAGAGAGGAGAGGGGGCGGGGCATCAGCAGGGCCAACGCGGGAGGCCGGCTCACCAGGCATCAGACACCTCCAGGTCCAATGGACCCTATGAGACGTGAAGTCACAACGACTCCGGGGAGGAAGCAGAGTTAATAAGGTGCAATGGAGAGATGTAAATGTATCCATAAGGAGAGAGAGAAGAGGAGAGAGGTGCTCAGTGTATCCTAAAACATCCCCCAGCAGCCTATAAGCCTATAGCAGCATATCTAGGGGCTCGACCAGGGCAAACCTGATTCAGCCCTAACTATAAGCACTATCAAACAGGAAAGTCTTAAGTCTATTCTTGAATGAGGTGACTGTGTCTGCCTCCCGGACTGAAAGTGGAAGCTGGTTCCATAAAAGAGGAGCTTGATAACTGAAGGCTCTGGCTCCCATCCTACTTTTTAGGACTCTAGGAACCACAAGTAGCCCCGCAATAGGTTGTTTTACTCAATACTGCAACAATATTATAACGCAATAAGGTTGTTATAGGTCCAATATTAATGAACTAAATCCAATATATGAAGCAGGTGTTTTGTGTTGGTGATCAGGAAGAATCCATGCTAGTACATGTGAGAATCAATTGAAATGCTGTTGTGAGAATTTAATGTCGTTAACCTCAATTCTTAAATGACAAATCTCCCCATTCTGTCTCCTGGTGTTGAATCTTATTGACTATCATTGTGGAGCGAGTGACTGGACGGAGGTGAAATATATTAGATCCATTCGGCTTCTCCCAGAGGCACAGAGTGATAAAGTAACACGTGAGGAAATAAATAAACATTAGGCTTTTTATGTTTTCCCACTGTATCTCTTGGCTCACCGGCTAATGCTACATAGAAGGTGTGGATGCTACTCAAGAATATGATGCTGGAGATCTTATATTCAGGATCATACAGCGTGTTGTGATTGATCAATGCAGGGACTTTAAAATCCTGCTCAACTGAAATGGAGAATAACAATAAAATAGAAGTTATCGCGTTGCAATGGTTGATAGAGAGAGCTGGCCTTTTCTTCATGGATTCTGGGAAGAGAGAATACAGCCTATTGTCGTCCCACGTGTCCCGCTGCGTTTGTATATTTACTTTAGTGTCTTCTTTAATCTCATTAGCTAAATCAGCTGAATCTTTTTTTTTTTAGTCCCACAAAAGAAAGAAAGCACAATAGGTTTTAATGATTGACTTTTCTAATACGATTTGGCCGGAGAGGGGAGGAGGCAGAGCGGAGCCTCTAGTTTCAGACATGTGCTCTTAACATTAGCAGGTCGTCTCTGTGGAGAAGGGGGGGGGGGGGGGGGAGCTCATTTCTGCAGGCATCCAGCCACGGGGTTGATATTATGCACAGGAGGTTCACCAACCAGAACCAGAAGGTGTTGATACAGTAAAGGACAAGCCAGGTTTAAAACACAGTTCATTGTGGTTTGATTCTTTTGCGGCAGATTGATATTCAGGGGTGACCATGCATCTTCCCCCTAATAAACAATAGCCCCTGTTAATTAAAAATCCAACGATCAGGCTCCAGCAGTGAGATTGAAATTGAGCGATTGCCCCACATACCAGCCCCGTCCCACATCCTGCTGCCTGGATAGCCTGGAGACTCAATCCAGCCCCGGCTAGGCTATTTCCACACCATCGATTCTGTCATCTATACACATGATGGATATGCACCTAACAAGCATGTTTGGACTCTGATCCACTGCCCTGGGTTTTCTCTCTGGAGGACGAAATGTTTCCTCAAGCATATCTAATTCACGTGTAAAGGTAAATAGATGAGACAATAAATGCTTTTATTGATAGAAGAGTTATCAAGATCATACACAGTTCCTCTGTATCGTGGCTAATAAGTCTGCGGGGTTGACTTCAGATGGGGGTGACTCTGTCTTCGAGGTATTGTGCGCGTGACTTGACGGACCATTGTTCATCCGACTTTCAGATAATCGGTTTATCTGCCGGAGTCGCTTCATTCTGTTGCCTCACGTTTTAGCAGCCCAATGCTGCTTGCTTTATCGCCCTCCATCGATTTGAAATCTGTTTCATTTCAACCCTCAGGGAATCTCTGCAGCCATCCTTTCTAAGTGCACACGAGACGGAGGATTTATACCTGTCAATAAAAACCTTTGGTAAGTGCTTCCTGACCCTCTAAATTCAGCCACTTTTCCTCACAAAAGAAAGGATGGGTTTCCAACAGGCACAAATCAAGGCTGCCAAAACACGCGTTTACTTACCTCTAACGACAGCCGTGACTGTAAATAATCACCCGCGCTGCCGGGGGTGTGAGGTGGAGCGGTTATACATCCTCACAACATGATCACTCTTCCCTGCAGCCGGAAACAGCAGGAAAATAAAGGATGCTTCATCCTCTGGACTCACTCGCGACACATTTTACCAGCACTGTGTGATGGAATGGGATCCCGCTCTGGAAAAAAAGCACCTCTATGACCACAGCGTTGTCTAACTATCATAATATTGCCTTCTTGGTAAAACAAGGCGTGGCATCTTGATCAATGTTGATAATGATTTTGCATGAAATGCAACGCAATCACCACCTCAGAGTTACATGAGGTTACGACCCATGCATTTGGACCGCTCCCACGTTCCCCTTAATATGACTGTGAATCATTTTAATGTTGCAGCGGGAAGAATACCATTTCATCTCTGATGTGTAAGCAAATTCTTCTTGATGTTCCACAGGGGGCCCCCCCCCCTCCCCCGGCTAACGCTGTGCTCATCCCTCGCCATTACCTGCTCGGCTTTTATAGGCAGTTCATCATACACAGGTTATTGAGCTCTTGAGTACGAGTCCCTGCCTGGATGTCTAGAAGTAATTAACTCCCAGCTAAGAATCCTTTTTGGCCCCACTTCAGCTGAGATAAAAGAATAAATAAATAAATAAATAAAGCCCGAGCTGCAAGGAGGCTCCGGGAGGCAGCCATTTTACATTAGATGATATTACATCAAACATTCTTGCACTTAGGAACAGACAGGGACATGGCTGGCTGGCACGGCTCCACGTGGGCACGCGCCAAGGATCCACCGCTGATGCTTTAAACCAATCCGGCAAAACTGTCCCGCAGTCTGCCGGATTGGCTGCAGACCCCTGGGCGTTATTTTAGCTTGCAGCACAGGATTGATAGACTCTGTGTTTTTACACCCTTGTTCACGCCGCCCCACTTAGGTTTTTAGTGATGCCCAGATGTACGCTGTTGTAAAGTGTTGCTGATGCTCTGTCTCTCCAGGTCCTTGTCCTATGTGACGTGTATGGGCTGTTCCTCCTTCCTGCTGCTGGGAGGCATGTACTTTGTCATCGATATGAAGGGCTGGTGGGGCGGACAGCCATTCATATACCCAGGTACTGTGTATTGACAAATCAAAGGGCTCAATGAATCACACAGGTATATTATGCTTCGGTAAGAAAAAAAACAACACCCCCAGAATCATTATTGGCACACGATTGAGCACCTTGACTACATTGAAAGATGCATTTATTTATGGTTATGGTTATTTTCCTTTCTCCCCGCTGCTGTCAGGCTACACAACAAGCTGAGCTCCCAGTAGGCCACAAACACTTGAACACTTTGGACTTCGCACTGAGCAGCACTTTAGCCCAGTTGTGCTATACTAATACGTTTAACTACTTTTTAATTTTTTTAATTTATTTTATACACTTTATCCACTTTATTCTATTTCTACTCCGTCTGTATATATAATATTCTTCTTGTTTTTTACTCTTTTATCTTATTTCTGTTATTATACTACTTGTTTTACTTATTACTGTGAGTAATGCTGCTGTAATCCTGTAATTTCCCCACTGAGGGACTAATAAAGGATTATCTTATCTTATCTCTTATCTTATCTTATTTTTATGTTAACAATGTATGTAACGCTGTATTACGCTGTTTTCAGTTGTATTCAGCTGTATTCTGCTATATTCAGCTGAAAATGCCTTACGCTATCTACCCAACGGCAAACAGACATATTGGAGCATTTAGCAGCTCAAGAGTCATATTTCCCTCAGAAGTTGGCAGAGAGCAAAACTGAGTCAATATTGAACTTGATGCCAAATTTCTGTCCGATGTGTAAACCGGCTAAACAAGTTCGCCATATCATTTTTAGATATGATGACATATCAGTGTTGCGTTTAAATCAGGTGTAATTGAAAAAATGCTGGTCCATTTCACTTTAAGTGCACTTTGCACTCGCTATGCTACAATAAAGTAATTAGGGAAGAATTCGGTTATAGTGACGCCAGCAAATGCAAAAACATTTTTTACATTTATTTTTTTTAGTCTCGGTCAGATTATTAATTAATATTTAGAACGTTTTTGGAAGTTGGCACTGCTTGCCCCACTATCTTCTGTCCGGATGCAAGCTTTCCAAATCTCCACAGCGGAGGTGATGAGTGCAAAGTACCACGACTCGGGGAGGCAGAATAAAGACAAATACTTTTGCAGTCCTGTTTAGCAGCAACTTGAGTTTGACTCCTCTCCTCTCCTCTCCTCAGGGATGAACTCCATCTTTGTATATGTTGGCCACTCTCTCCTGGGTTTCTACTTCCCGTTCAGCTGGGAGATGCGCTTCCAGCACAGCCACTGGGAGTGGCTCTTCCAAAGCCTGTGGGCAACTGCTCTGTGGGTGCTCATCGCATACCTGCTGTACAGGAAGAAATTCTTCCTCAAAATATAAACCAGGATGATCGTATGTCCATTTTTCCTTGTAATGATGCAATTTTCTAACAACGTTGTTCTAAACAAAACGCTACTCGTGTTAAATGATATAGATTATCATAACATCATTGGGAAATAAATCTGACCTACTGTTGTTTGCTTACTCAGCTTAATTGACTTCCTCGCGTGCATTTGAATGAATTGTCCTGATGTAATATCCAAGCCATCTGACGAAGCAAGCCGCTCAGAGGAAGTGCTCCAAGTTGGAATCAAACACATGCTGCAGCAAACAAGTATGACAATGTTCATCCATGAAACCATAAAATCAGATCCTACAGTTTCTCAAGAAGATGTCTGATTCATCGTCATCGTGGGCAGCTGAGGATTTATTTGATGCCACTTGTTTTGTGCACTGAATAGACTGATTAATTCAAATTTACTGAGGTGGTACTTAACAAATTAGGCCGAGTGATTCCACTACACACCATGCCAGCCATTATGAGTCTGTTGCCATGGCCACTCCTTCTCCGTGTGCGTGTGTGTGTGTGTGTGTGTCAATGTGTGTCAATACCATCTGCTTGTCCGAGTGACAGTACTTTAATAGGGGTCAAGATGCACAGCTCACAAAGGAGTTTCATTAATGGCACCGACACCCCGTGCACTCATTGTATTAGAAAATCAGAGAAATTACCCAAATCCAATTCATCAGAGAACGACGACGTGCCGCCTCGTAGAGCCCGAGCTCGTTACAGGTCTCTCCGCTGACTCAATATGAGCGACTTACAGGAACTGCAGCAGCTCAGAACCCATTAGACACGTCACAAGAAGTTGTTAATACAGATCAAAATTAGAACGTCTAGACAGCGGAGATGATGAATATTCTGCTGATGTTTCAGATTGAATTTCTGCTGATCCCGTGCCACAGAAACATTGTCAGAAAAAGCCCACGAGCTACAGCGCTGCCTTGGTCCCACATACCGTGAACATTTCCGTGTCTCTATTGATTCTCAATGAGCATATGTCTCAGGATACCTATATGCCCGTCATATGGAAACGTTATCCCAGATGCAATGTTCTCATTCAGACCGCTCAGCTTATCTTATGTCCCATAATGATCCCCACACCCTCCCTTGATGCAGCCGGCAGCATTGACAGTGAACATGTGGGTCCAGTATCTGTAACGTATTGATATCAATATTGTATCTGGAAGAAAGTGTCACATTTCTTTCTCTCAATTTTTAAGCAGTGCCTTTATTTTAAATGGATGTATTACGTTTTAGAAATAATCTTTTTGTAGACAAGTTAAATAAGAAACAAGGTAAATCTGTGTTGTGTGGTTGTGTAACATATGGAACTGAATATAGTAATAATACAATCTGGATTTCACTAGGCTTTCGACCTGTATTGTCAGTATAACAGCAGGTCCCAAGTCAGTATGAATAAAATGAAATATATAATACACATAAATATGAATTGACTCCAGATATTTCTTTTACTTTCTCACGTATGGATTCCTCCTCTTTATCTTCTATTTCCTTTTTTATATAGCCTACCTGATACCGATGAGACAAATTGGACCAAAGACAGCAGGTGCAAATATACAATAGCAGTGTTTTCTTCCACTTAGTTGAAGTTGGAGCTCCTGAGAAGCCCTGCTGGCCCTCCTGCAGCCCAGTGAGCTGCAGTGGTTCTGCTCCAGAGACATTGATTAGAGAGCGATTGCTGTGTGAGTGACTGGTGTCCTGCCCCGAGGCTGCAGCAATGCATCACTCCACACACACACCGTCCAGCCACAGAGACATCCCTCACTTGAACCACAGCCTTTAGCCACGGACACACTCTCGAGACCGGCGGGGGGTGGGGTGTCCCACAGAGTTTGACCAGAGTCACACAGCCAGTCTTACAGAATTAGGTGATTCTATTCTGGGACTTAAACGTGTCATTTATGAGCAGGTATATACACTTCACATGTTTGCTAGTTATTAGGGAAGTAGAACTCATTCATATGGTGTTTTGGGGCTGCAGCTCAGCAGTGAACTGGTTCATCATCCCGCCCTGCTACGCTACATCCCATAATGGCAAGAGTTAACCAGATGGGCCGCTGTCATGACACCTTGTTCTCAAATAGACCTTTTAAAATGTTTTGAATCCAGTGACGTAACTATGGTAATGTCATTTGGTGCTACTAGATGTGAAATAATGATACACTAAATGATGACAGAGCTGCTATAATGAAGCAGTGATTAAAATGAGCACACCTATACCCCCTTTTTCTTTTTTTTTAAACAGTGCCTGTAGCTTTAAAATACACCATTTAATGGTAATTGTTCATATGTTTCCCCCTGCTCAGTGTTAATGAGGTGACTGACCTGCTGTTAGATGATGCTCTTAAATGTAGATGCTGTTGCTGCCTGCTGCTGCGGAAGCAGCGGGGCAGTGAGTAGTGAAGCAGTCAGCCTCCTCCCCCTGGCCAGCCAGCCAGCCAGCCAGCCAGCCAGCCAGTCAGTCAGCCAGCCCAGTTAGCCAGTCAGCCAGTCAGCCCAGCAGCAGCCACTGGAGCCGCACACAGCAGCGCGTCTCTGGGACACTGAGGATTTCATCCCCCTGCCCGGAGCCGCGCGCACAGGACACACACTGGTTTATACAACGCCTTCTTTTCTTCCAACGGTTTGGTTTTTTGATTCTTTTTTTTCACCCCCCCCTCCCTCCCCCTTCTTTTTTGTTGTTGTTGTTGCATTGGTCGCTTGAAGGAACTTTTTTTTTTTTGGAATCTCATTTTCGTTCAGAAACTTTCACTTATGGTTCGCGAATATGGGCTCAAGTTGTGGTTTCTCTCGGGGAAACATCGTCGTGCTGCTGCTGCTGCTGGAAGGTAAGCTTCATCTTTATGCACACCAGAGGAATATTGGAAACAATGTCAAGTATATGTCGCACTGAAGAGTGTTTCCAATTAGTGGTTTACTTGAAAAAAATAACAACAATAATACTTGTTCTTGTAAATAAAATTGTAGAAAATGTTATTAAAATTAGAAACTGTCTTTTGTGATCCTGTATCACGTTTGAGACATCTGACAGCATCAGTTTGTGTTAAAAGCATCCTCTCTGCTAGAAAGGCAATTACTTGAATGAAATAAAATACGTTTTGGTTTGGGGTGCACTCTAAGTCCTTGGAGGGGGAAAGGAAGAGCAATACAGGGAGGAAAAGATGTGTGAGCCAGTGGACCTGAAGTCTAGATGGCAACTGACGAATGTAATTGGCTGCTCATGCGTGAAACTAAATAGCTTTTTGCTAATTTGCAACATTTTGGACGCTGAGGGACTTTCAAGGGTTTTCTTTCCCCAGAAGAAAAGTTGCCGTTGTTTCCTGCTGCAGAGAGTGACACTGGCTGTTATGCGTGGCATGGCACACTGCAGCATGGAGTCCAATGAATACAGCCATATATCATAATATGATAATCCCGTTCCCATAATCCCACAGCCCAACTGTACCAACACTGCCCTCCCATGCCGTCTATATTTAAAGTGTCTCTCATAGCTCAGCAGTGTGCACAACTCCGTGTGTGGCAAAGTATGCCAAATGTGATGCTTGGACACATATAGACCATTGTGTGGAATGCCTGAATTAGTTTTTGGACTTTGTCTTAGTTATTGTGTGACGTGTACAATTGGGACAATCATCACAGTCTTTTAGTGGAATTGACATGTGAGGAGGGAGTTCGTTTTCATGTGGACGGGTCGGAGCTATGTCATGCGCGCACAACTGCAGGCGTACACTAATAAACTATACGGGCCGAGAGGCGTACACGCCCCAGGGAGCACTTTCCTGCAGTGTTGTTAAAATGATGAATGCCATTTTGAAGGTGCCACGGTTGTATGTAATGCTCTCTGTGCTTATTTGTCAGCGTGTCTGTCAGAGCTCAGGGCCCAGGAGAGGTGTGTTCTCACATCCCCCCCCCTTACAGGAGATGCTCCTGCGCGTGTACACGTTCACCTCTCGGCTGCGCTTTGTTCTGCGCGTATTGTCACGGAGGTATTTATAGACGAGCACACGTTGGTCCAGTTCGATGTCATATGTCAAGGACGCGCTGCTAATTAAATGGCTGCTGAAAGCTACGCCTTACGTAAATGCACGCGCTCCTCACCTGCCCGCGTGTTGCAACAAAAGACCCCGTACGCGCGTGCGCGCTGCGGGCAGGTGTGCAGCAGCTGCTCCTGTCCCCAGGCAAACACGGACTGTTTGTTTTCTTTACACGTCAACTGCCCTCAAAACGACACGTCGGATTGATTTGAGCCGTGTTTGTTTTAAGCACTTTGTTTCTTCTCACTTTTAGAGGTGACTGCTGACGTCATGAACATATATGGTCATGTTACGTTCATACACTGTAGACACAACTAGAGGGAATAATTATATTAAGTGTCTTGCTCAAGGACACATCGACTAGTGCGGGGATTGAACCCCCCCAACCCCGTGATTGAAAGACGGCCCTGCTAACCACTGACCCACAGTCGCCCATTTTTTTCTTTATGAGTTATTCAACCTGCAGATGAGTTTCACGAATGCGTGGGGCCTCATCTTTTATGTGATCTATAATCATGTTGCGGTGCACTTTTTTGTTGCATCACATAACCTCTTATGCGTGATTTAAAAAAAAACGTTTTGTTTAAATATTTGATAGAATCCAAGAGCGAGTTCGATTGTTCATTCCCACCATCGCAGTTCCAGGTAACTCATTAGTTAAGTGTTTCTTGCTGAGGTCATCAAACAGAGGAAATTGGCAATCAGCGTTCACTATAATCAGCATGTTTACATGTCACCACGAGCTGAAGAAGTTCAACCAATAAGAAGGGAATTCAAAGGCTTATGTGGAGTTGGTTGCACTTTTGATGTAAACATGACTGAAATCATGGCTTTGTTTAGATTTTAACTTCTGATATTATGAAGAAGCATAATGGACGTTTGTGTGTGTGTGCTTTAAAAGAAAAGAGATGAGATCTCATGACTTAGACTATATAGTTAAAAGAAACACCTTATAAACTGGTTTGCTTTTCAGAGGTTAACAAACGGATTGAATTGAAACTCAATAACACCATATGTGACTAAACCTGGTAAACGCCTTTATTGAAATGCTACCAAATCCTTTTAACAGACACTTCTGTGAAAGAGCCACAGAAAAGCATCGATCCGTTTATCTTCCACCGTGACCTTGCAACTGTAGCTTTGACCCCCGCTTCGCCCGATGACCTTTGGAACCATGTGGTAATTCCCGGTTATGACCCCCACCGTGCAAGAGGAAGCCACGATGCCTCCTCCTCCTTGCCTTAAAATGATCATTTCCATCCACATCTTTTCCCTTTGAGAAGGACCAGACCAATAAATCTCATTTGATACATGCTGCTATTTGATTTAGCTCCTTATTACATTATATGATTTCGTAAAGCTTCTGTCTTGTGCTGCCTACGGAGGCATTGTAAATCGTATCAATGTTCTACTCTTGCTGTCAGTACGTCTCTTTTAGCATAATTGGAAAACATCAGGAGACAAGTTATTTGCTGGAGAGTTTATCTTTTATATTTAATTAAGTAAACAGCGTTGCTTCTCTTTTTGTATTTCTGAAAAACTAAATAATTTCATTACTTTTTTTTTTGTAAATAAAAAAAGTTGGCTTACAACAACTGGCCTGAGCTTCCCTCCATCCATCTCACCCTCGCTGTCCCTGGAAAGATAATAAGCTATCAGAGCAGTGATGCAGCCGTTTCAGTCTTTCAAAGTTTCACGCTTTATCGTTCAGTTATTGCTCCTCCTTTTTTACCACAGCACGCCATTTTTAACATATTTAACATGTGGGCAAAAATGCATCGTCCCATTTTTAGGGTTTTCATCCAACTGAATCAGGGTGGCTGTTCTTAGGCTGGAGGAACACCACCCACTGCACTATTACTTCCATTGCTGAGAGTCTCAGGCCCCAACCTCTAACTCTGGACTGTTGCTGCTGCTGCTGGCGCTGCATGGATGCCGCTCCCACCTGTCAAAGCTCTGTGCCTGATCCTCTAGTCAGTTCAGGGTCACACTTCCCTCTCATGCATGGGTACAATCTCATTTGCTGTGGTGAAAGGAGAAGAAGACATTGATTGAAATGTTGCCCTCTGGGTATTCAGTCCTCTCGCTTCACATGGGCCTCGACAAGTTGTTTCCCAGTCGGCCAGTGGTGCGTTCGCTGTGTTTGACCCGCCCTTTACAACAATGAACAGAACAAGAGAGCGAGCTCAGCTCATTTGATTCACACGTGGCCGTATGTCACTGCAGAAGTGAATATATACTGCATGTATATTTATTTTGGTTTTAAAGGTGCTAAGTGTACCAGCCTGAAACATGAACATCTCATTTACACATTTATTGTCATTAATGTGACAATCGTTGGGACTGATTTCTCTTAAAAAAGAAAATTGAGTCGCTTCTTGTCAAAATGAGAACGTTGCCCCTCCTCCGGCCCCGCCCGTGTCCATTCGTTGGCTCCTTCACTTTACTGAAGTGGGTAAACATGGTGGACATTTATTTTGTCCACCACCTGCCAGTGCCAGAAACTCTGAGAGCTTCGCTTCCACGTTATCCGCCGTAAAGCCGCGGCCCTCCCTCTGTTTCCATACTGTGATCCATCAGATTCACTGTGAAACCTGATGTGGGGACAGTCAGAGCTAAACGTCGTCTCAGCGGCGTTCTTTTTGCTTTAAGTGCTCCATGATTTCTTAAATATATGTAATGATGGCATAACTGCGTATTAATGTCTTTGTCCATACCTCTGGTGGTGTTTTACCTCCGCTGTGATGAGGATGGAGATGTTTTATCAAAGCGGGCTAATGACCACAAGCTCGATGACGCACCACGTGCTCAATTTTTGATGCCGCTGTCACTCCCACAGGAATTCTTAAACTGAATTTGAACTTGCAGCTAACCCCAGAGGAGATGTTCTATTAGATTTCTTGATGACTGATGAACATGGTTTATTGGATCTTAGCTCTTGTATTCTCTGAGGGTTAATTGGATTACATTATGGTGTAATTGATTATTATGTTACGGTATGCTTCATGGTAACCGGAGTAATCTACCTGGAGCCTGACTACCTCCTCCCAACTGAGATCAGATATGCTATTACTCTGATGAAAAGTTGGATGACTGTGTCATCATAACAGGATATGACGGTCTTTCCTTAATACGCCTCATTGTTTAGAAATTAAAAGAATCACAATCAGGACTATATTAGATCCAGGTTCTGGATCCAGCCTGAAATGACGAAGCAATCGTGCATGCTGGCACAGGAAACCAAGAGGGAGAGATTTTCCAAACATTATGATCAATAAAAGCTTTGAGTTATAGCTCAATGTGCAGATTTTTTGTTTTTGTCTTTGGGAGCAGAGTAATCGCGATAGGTTTCCGAGTGATTTTGATATTCATTGTTGTTTATTTCACCACGATATGCTGCGGCTACTTTAGTTAATGGAGCATAGGAAAAATGTGGATATTGAAGGACTAAATTGTTTCTGTGAAATAAACTGCAGTGATATTTCTGTGACCATGCAGCCGAACAACAGGGTCCATATTATGTGCCACACAGATGATTGCACACGTGCAGCCCTCAGCCGCCCTCCCCGTCCGTCTCATCAGTGGAAAACAATCAGTATCACTGTTGATTAGTAAGGTTATTGATCGGTCTGTTGCCAGATACAGGGCCTTTTCAGTGGGTCGTTGCCAGGGACAGATGCAGCGCACGTTGACCTTGGGAGAGAAAGGGCACCGGGCCGATCTCTCACCGCAGGGGCTCCAGTCTACGAGCAGGATTAGTGAGGGAATGAATCATGCGCTTCTCCTGCTGTTGACAAGGAGGTTCAGTGAGGACGTCTGGGTGGGGGATCCAACGTTTTCTCTCGTTGAGACTTAGAAGGACATTCACAGAGGTAGAGGCAGCCTGTGGGTTAGTCAAGTACATGAGCTCATAGCTGGTAAATCTAACAACCCGAGCACGCGTCGAGTTAATTGAGTTCCTGTCTTTGTCTGGGACAACGGAGAGGGCGTCCCACCCTATCAGCTCGGACCAGCCCCAGACACGCTGTGGTCTGTGGCTGACTGAGCACATGGCTTCAGGTTTTGTGGTGGAGCTTGTGTCCTTTTTGTCCTTCCACGGTTAAAATATGAAACAGAACTGACACGGGCCATAATTACCTCAAGGAAAGCTGCCATCGTCAAAGGCATACGTGCACAGATGACTGAAAGGTTTTGTTCTTTCTTCTGTTGTTGTTGTTGTTGTTGTTGTTGTTGTTGTTTTTCATCCACAAACAAGCGACATATATGAGTTCAGTTTCAGTGTATATGCTCGGCAGTATGTGGGATCTTTTGTAAACACAGATTGAGTCCTCCTGTTCAAACACTGGCTTTATTTGCTAAATTACTTCTTTTTTTATTACGGCTTTTGAAGAAATGACACGGTACATTGCAGCTAAGCGTCCGTTTTATTGCCGTTTGAAGGCTGTAAAAGGTTTGCTTATGATGGTAATGTGTACACACTTTATGGGAGGTCAAGGCTGTTCCCAAAACAGCCACATTGTCCACGTATATATGTCAAAATCTGAAAAGAACATTGTTCAGTGTTCCTAAGACGCCGAGTTGAAATTAAACTTGTATCTTCATCAGAGGTGAGCTGTCGTCACGATCTGTATTTCCGTTATTCGTGCGCATCACTTAGCGAAAACTAATGAGTCATATTGGAAAATCTTCATCATTGCTACACAGACCAAATATGCCAAGAGAGGCCTGCTTGATCCATTCAATTAATTAGTTTTTGTATAAACTGCTTGCTCTATGTTGGCTTCAGTCCTGGAAAGAAATTGTATTTTGAACGATATTAAACAAATTGTGTTGTATGGGGGTCCAGCCATGGCCCGCATTCATAAATACATTCAGCTCCCACTGGTTCACATGTCGGACCCTCTAGTTATATTTGTTGAGCTGCCGTCATCCGCTCGGTTTGATTCATGACGGTGTCGTGTCTGTGGATTACATTAATTAATTAATTAATATTAAACAGGGCTGTTGAAGGGAGTATGTTTCTAGCTTGTTAAAGACATAATTTAATCCAAGATCTTGAGCATCTCATCAAATGAATACAAGCATGAGTCTAATCATGTATTATGATGATGATTAAGCTACAGTTCTCCATTCTTATTGGGCCTTTGTCAGTAAGATAATGGCTCCCTCTAAAGGCCATTTTAGGTATACCGATGGGGTGTAAGCTTTTCTGCACTTAGCTTCCTATATTTGATCACATACAAACATCATATTCAGTTATTTTACTCCTTGAACGCCGGTATATTATTACAAGTTATCTAAAGTAAATTAACAGAATATAGATGTTGCTGAGAGTTACATTTGAAGTGTTTTCACAGCATGAAACAGAAACTATATCCCACGTTGTATATGTTGTATACTTGTATAGGCCGTCCAACCATGTTGAAACACTGTGTGTCTGCCTCCCAAGGCCTTGCAGCGCTCTACTATTTTATAACACTGGAAAGGGTACAATGTTCTGAGTAGAGAAAAAAGCTTTTTATCAGACTCAGAGGCATCAAACAATCTCTGTTGCGTTTGAATCAATGTTGTTTCACTCAGGAGGAAACTCAAGATCATCTTTTCATGCTGTTTTGGTCTGGGTTGAACTCTCCGGCTTGATAACATCCATAATTCACTTTGAATGATATCCTCACGTATGCAACTCAGGAAACAAACACAGCCAATGTGATCAACCTGTTGATGCAAAGTATTAATTTTTTCTATAGGATGCATTTTCAGATTTGTCCAACATAGTGAAGACTTTCAGTTAAAGAGTCATACAATTGATGAATGACCTATTACAGTCTTATATTATTTGTATTATTATTGTTTTATTATTTCAGATTCAGATTCAACTGTATTGTCATTGCACAGGTACAAGTACTATGACAACGAAATGCAGTTTTATGTGGGCGACTGTGGCGTCGATGTAGCCACTTAACAGTAACAGTATGAGTAGTATACAATATACACAGTATAAACAGTCGTATCATCAATTTCACATTACTTTAGTCTTTTCCCAGCTTTTGGCTGTATGTCTTTTTGAGTATATTATTAAAGATATTATTTTTACGTTGGGGTTTCTAACCCATCTACAAGGAAACCCTTTGGGGCGGAGTCTATCAGGTCTGAATACCTAACAGAAAACAATGAAGCAAACATAAACCCGACGACAGCCTCTAATCATTTTTCAAGCTCAATGGTTCTTGCGGTACATTTAGCAAACGGAAAACCATCCCTCAAATGAACGTGACACCCAAACACGCCGGCAGGATTAACAAACAAGTGGCCTGTTGTTTGTTTTTGTCTCAGGAACACTTTTAATGAAAAGGGCTGCAGACTGCCTGAGTATATCTCCATCCTTCAGGAAGGACGGACGCATTTTATCCATCAGCTCGGCCTCCTGTCATCCAACCCCCCCCCCTCCCCCCCCCCCCGCGAAATTAAATCAATGTCCGAAACCAGAGCCGAGGCCTCAACTGCACCAACAGAAATAGAACATCTAGTTTTGCTGCCTGCTAATGACATTAGTGCGTTCCCCGAATGGTCGCCTGCCGTCGTCAAAGAGGAACACAACAGGGATATAATTACAGAAGGAACACTCACATCTCCATTTTCCTGTAAAACACGCCGTCTGCCATATAGCTCCTTATGGATTTCCTCTACACACATGCTCACATACTCCCCCCCCCTCTGGCAGGTAATGATTCATCTCTCCTCCATATCGTGTTATCCCTTGTAATTAAACTTCTCAAGGTGAACACAAGGAGAATCGGAAACCACATGTTATTGACCGTATGAGAGATTCATTAAAAGAGCTGCACAAGTGTCATTTGAGCCCTCCTTTCAATATCCGCTAACGGGGGAGATGACAGACGTATCAGAGGAGGAGAAAAACACACCCGCAATCTTTCATATTCCATGTATGTGTTAATTTCCATTCAGTGGCCGGACGGCATTGTCAGTGGGCATTGTTCCCACTGTTAGATATCCAGAAAGAGATGTCTGATAACTGCTGTCTGTAATAATACTCATCATTATCTGCTGTCAGACCTTATTTTCAGTGATCACACTGTTAAGGGGAATGTAACTAAACCCGTACCTTGTGATTCACCTGGCTGGCTGCTTTGAAACATTCTGGTTGTGTCTTCTTCCTGCAGGAGCGACAGGGCTGTACTTCCCTCAGAATGACTACTTTGAGACGGTGTACGTTGGCCAGCTGGCAGGAACGCCGATCCTCCAGCTCCACGCCATGCTGGACAGCGCCTCTGAGCGGCCGCATTTCTACCTGTGCCCGACAGCTGGCAGACGTTCAGACTACAGCTCCTGGTTCAACCTGGACATCAACACTGGAATACTGTCCTTGAACAAAACCCTGGAGGAGAGCGACTTCGCCTTGCTATGTGAGTTGGTTGCGAGCATTTTAATGGCAATGCGCCGTCTCCTTTGGGCGCCGGGGGGTGTCCCTGACACGCGACAGTGACTTAGTGTCTTGACGTTTATCCCTTTTTGCATAATGCTTTGGCTCCATGTTCAGGTCTCGGCCCTCAGGATGATAATGTAATTGCATATGGGCAAACAAGAAGAAGCCTAGTCATCAAAAAGAGCACTGTCTGAGATTAAAAACGCTGCTTGACTTTGTCTTGGCTGTGTGTCCCGTCAGATAAACACTCGTGGTCGGTGCAGAAGTTGCTCCTGCACGCCATGGTGAAGCCCACCTTCACCAGGAAGCTCCCGTGCATCAGAAACTCTCGGGTCACCCTGGACTTTGTGAACGCCACGATGCCTCAGTGTGCTCAGACGGATTTGAAGGAGCTGTGCTTCCGTCACAGAGACACCTCCAACCCGCACGTCATGGAGAACCGGTTCCCCGGGGCCCTGCGGCAACTCAGGCGTCTCACCAGACTCAACGTCTGCCCCAACTACACCATCACTTACAATGTGGAATCAGGTCGGACACTTTAAAGAGAGGCTTTGTCACATGTTGAATAGCAAATGGCACGTTATTCCTCTTACAAATGAACAGTTGAATTCAAAGGCAACAAAACACACCAATGTTCAATTTATTACACTACTGGTATGACCAGTGTCTCATTAGTAAACCTCAGGTAGCTATTGCTGTTATGACTGCATGACTCTTATCAACTTGTGCTGCTGGTGAACTAGTTTGAGCTAAATGCCTTCATTCCATTGCTGTCCTTGGTAGCCACCGTGGTAACTAGAGTCTTGCTTTAAATCACCCATCACCCCATCAGGCCCATACACACCTGACTCTGGTTGATCCTCTTGTCTGCAGATGCTCCGGCACCATTTGCTGTCAATGAGAACACCATGGAGCTGTTGGTGACGGCTCCGCTGGACCGGGAGGAGAGTGAATGCTACCGACTCCTGCTGGTTTGCACAGTCCGGACGGAAACGCTCATCACCAAGGTGGAAACGTCCCTGGATGTCTTTGTCAACGATGAGGATGACAATGGGCCGTACGTGAATGGAACAGACACAGCAGATGTGATCATCGGCTTCAACCGGACAAAGGTGAGGAGAACCAGCATGACACCATCTGATCGGCTGTTTTATGGACACAGGTTTTTATCTTCTTTCTTCTTCTTCAGGGTGGCTCCTTTGGGGCTTTGTTTGTCTTCGACAGGGATTTAACCCCCATCTACCCCATAGACCAGAATCACAATAAGTATGTGGGGACCCTGCTCAATAATGACCCATGGGTAATGAAAACATTTGGCATAAAAGGCACCTTCAGTGAAAAGAAAGCTGCTCTTGGAGGAATTCGAGAGACCGTCCACGACTACCGTAAGTATTCCTGTTGCAAATACTAATCATCTGCATTTATGAACGCGGTAGTTTTTCATGCCCAAATGCATGTTTGGCTCTTGATTTTAGAGCTCGTCCTGAAGAGGAACCTGGATGTGACTGAAAATCGCACCCTGCAGCTTGACTACCTGGTCAACGACACCACCTACCCTGGTCTGGAGGGGACAGTGTTGCTGCACTTCAACGTCACCATCTTACCCGTCCACATCCGCTTCGCCAACATTACACATATGTTCTCAGTGACACGGCAAGCTTCTTTATACGCTCAGGTACTCGCGACTGCTTATCATACACGTATACAACTCTGTGTTTAGTCCGCTGCTGTCTTAAAGTGCAGGTGGACGTGTTTTCACGTTTTCAGTAACTCTCTGCTGGATGAGCCACACCTGTTTGAAGAATATATAGATGTCCAGCTGAGGAGGTCAGGTGTTGAAAGATTGAAACAGATGGGACGGGAAGGAAAACATCAACAGAGCATGAACACTTTCTGTACAATAGCATCTGCCTTGAAGTCACTGAAGTGGCCAGAAGTGCAACGAGCATCAAAGTTTGGATGATGCAATGATTTTATTCCCCAATAGGATTTAATTCTGTGTTATTTACATTCCCTATTTAGAAATCACCGCCATTCAAACAGCTTAAAAAGTGTTATCACACACTTAAACATAATGAGACTGCCCCCTGCTGGCTCAGTAAGAAAGAAAGAAAAAGTACAAATAACAATAAAGTAAAACTTGTAATTCATTCATTAGTAACACAGTTGTCTATGAAGCTGTTTGCATTATGCCAACCTTCCACTGAAATGACCTCCTGTCCCATCTCCTCTCAGGTCGGCACGGTCTGTGTGGAAAACTGCCAACAGTTCGCCGGCTTCGGGGTCACATACCGGCTCGAGGTGCCAGATAAGAACGTGTCTGCCGACGCGCAGTCCTGCTATGCAGCCATCGGCGTCACCCAGGCCTCGGACCAGATGTGGGGACTGCTCTACGTGAGCGACTCGGAGGCGCTGCGCAGGCCCGAGTGCCAGGACCTGCAGTACCTTGTTGTTGCTCAGGAGGAGCGCATGCAGCTGGAGGCCAGCACGCAGATACACATCCTACTAGAGGGTGAAGGTGAGACTGTCACGGTCCACTTCACATTTCACCATCGTTATGAAATCGTTATGAAAAACCCGAGCCGTCTTTTAAAGCTTTCCTGTGTTTTTGGAACTTGTTATAGCGAACAAGGCCGGCCAGGAGAGGCAGCAGTTCTCATCCTGTTCAGAAAGCAGACAGCGAGGACAATGTGAGTCTGTCCGAGGCCTGGGGGTAACAACCGGTAGATGCCAGTGGAGGCAAGGCACTGAGAAAGGTAAAGGTAACACATAAACATCAGTGGCTCGTGTCCATATTACTTATGAGGCCGTGGGGGTCATTTAATTAGAACCAAATGTGGTGGTCTAAGGATCAGAACCAGCGTGTGTATCCTTCCCAGTAACAGGAAGTAAAGAGTAACGGAAAAGTTAATTTTGATAAATACAAGCAACATCACCATATGATGGCTTTTGAGCACTTGGATTCAGGCTAACAGCAAATACAATGCCATACGTCATCTGGTCATGTTCCCCCCCCCAACTTATGATTTTCACTCCTTTGTGTTGACCGTCCAGGAATTTCTGAAAATTACTCAACCTGCTCCCCCGACCTGCGGACATGTCCAGATAGCTTTTGTGATGCGGTTGAAAGCAAAAATGCGTCAATATGTCCACAAGACTGTACAAGTAAGAAACACATGCCAATGCTTTTTATTATGCTGATGGATTTCTGCACGCGTGTAGTAAACATGTTGTATCACGTACACATCTGTAAATAGGAGCACGCTAACTGTTTATTGTCTCTGAAGAGGAACCTGTTACCGGAGGTCATGAACGAGGCTTGAGGAACGGGATCCAGGCTGGATATGGAACCTGCTACTGCTACTCTGACAGTTGCTTTTGTGAGAAGGATGATATTGAGGGTGAGTCGTCATACGTCGCGCTAAACTGTCAATATTAAGTGAAATGCAGTCTCCTTATTCATGTCATCTCAAGAATGAACCAGAGATAGATTGCTCCTTTCTTGAAATCCACCAGAGGCGATATGTGAAGACATGTGTAAGACCATCATCGCCACGGCTCTGCTCCTCTCCTTCATCGTCTCCATCCTCCTGTCCTCATACTTTATCCACCGGTACCACAAGAACTCGCCTAAGCCCCCGATCGCCTCTGCCGAGATGACTTTCCGCCGGCCGGCTCAGGGTTACCCCATCAGCTTCCCTGCTAACCTTCGTCGGGGCTCGCAGGATTCCATCGAGACCGACACCTTTAAAATACCAGTAAGCTGCTTCCTTTCTTAAGCAAAGTATATTGAACTGGTTAAGAAGTCCACAATATTCCGATGTTTTTCCAACAGGAGGATCCTAAGTGGGAGTTTCCTCGTAAAAACCTTGTACTTGGCAAGTCTTTGGGAGAAGGAGAGTTTGGGAAAGTTGTCAAGGCAACAGCATTCAGGCTGAAGGGAAAAGCTGGTTACACCACTGTGGCTGTGAAAATGCTTAAAGGTAAGACAAGCCAGCCAGAGGCCAGACGAGTTGGGGAAGTAATGGCGCTGTGTGAGAAGTGAAAGTCCGATGAATGGTTTCCTCATCACAATCCCCTCTGTTCCCCCCATGACAGAAAACGCCTCTCACAGTGAGCTGCGTGACCTGCTGTCAGAATTCACTTTGCTGAAGCAGGTCAACCATCCGCACGTCATAAAGATGTATGGAGCGTGCAGTCAGGACGGTGAGACCCCGGCGCTGCCGCTATCCTCTTTCAGGCCATGTGTGTTGCACATGGTCTCTAAAGCTCTGCATTTCTCTGAATAGGTCCATTGTATCTGATCGTGGAGTATGCCAAGTACGGGTCACTCCGCAACTTCCTGCGCGAGAGTCGGAAAGTTGGCCCGAGCTACATGGGAAGGGACGCCAACCGAAACTCCAGTTACCTGGAGAACCCGGACGACAGGGCGCTCACCATGGGCGACCTGATCTCCTTTGCGTGGCAGATCTCCAGAGGCATGCAATACTTGGCGGAAATGAAGGTATTTCACAAAACCAAATGTCAATTTGAGTGTAATCACTGAGTGGGGTTGGAATCCCATTCAAAAGAAACCAGTGGTAGGATTTGAGGATTAAGTTGAAGAATAATAAGAGAAAGAACAGTTCAAATGAACTCTTTGACTGTATAACAAATCACCTCTGGCAGATCCTCTGTGGACTAATTTTCATTTTCATTTCCACTGTACACATTCACATTTATGTTGATTTACACTTCATATACACTACACATACTTTGCATTTTGCACACTCTGTTTAAACTTAAATTAATGTCCTTAAATACACACTGCAGTTATTCGTATTCTATTGTGTATATATATTGTATTGTATTCTATTGTGTATATATATTTTATATATATATTTTATTTTATATTTTGTATATATCTGTCATCCCTGTTCTTATATTTAGTTTATTTAGTCTATTCCATTTGGTGTCTGTAAAGTGTTGAGCGCTACTATGACAACAAATCTCCCCTTGGGGATTAATAAAGTATATATCTATATATCTATCTAACTCTAGAAGATGAAAGCGGTCGAAATGCCAGTTTGGGAGTAAAACATGGAGTTGAGATGTTTTCGGTGAAATTAGTGTATAGCTTTCACTCAAAGTGGAAGAGTTGAAGCCACTTCCAGTGTGTGTACTGGGAGCATTTGCTAGCTCGTGGCTTGAATTGAGGCTTTTGGTCCCACAGCTTGTTCACAGGGACCTTGCAGCACGAAATGTTCTCGTCGCTGAAGGGCGAAAGATGAAGATCTCAGACTTTGGCCTCTCCAGAGACGTGTACGAAGAGGACTCGTATGTCAAGAGGAGCAAGGTGAAGACCAGCCACAGAAAAGCTTCTCATTTACGTTTATTTACCAAGATCATCAACACTTTAAATAAACTCTCTCGCTTATTTCCAGGGCCGTATACCCGTTAAGTGGATGGCAATAGAGTCCTTGTTTGATCACATTTACACAACACAAAGTGACGTGTGAGTACCATAAACATTTCAAGAAATTGTTTGACGTGTTAGGAAATTCACTTTCTTGCCACGAGTTAGAAAGTGCATATGGGTATTTCCCAAAATGTTGAATTATTCCTCAAAGCAATTATGTTTCCATGCTCTGTTTATTTAAATATTCTTATGAGCCCCCTGTGTTTTCTTCCAGCTGGTCCTTCGGTGTGCTGTTATGGGAGATAGTGACACTGGGAGGAAATCCATACCCAGGTATCGCTCCTGAACGCCTCTTTAACCTCCTCAAGACTGGTTACAGGATGGAGAGACCAGAGAACTGCTCGGAGGAAATGTGAGCTCCACCTCCGTCGCTCTGCAGCATCTCCTCATCGCTCCTGAGTTCAATAACTCCCCTCCACCACGTTACGGTCCCAACGGTCACGGAAAAAATGACTGCCGGGAGGATTAAATGACGCTTATTCTCACCCGCTGTAAAACCCTTTTTCCTCCGCAGGTACAACCTCATGCTTCGATGCTGGAAACAAGAAGCAGACAAGAGGCAGACGTTCTCAGAAATCAGCAAAGAACTGGAGAAGATGATGGTGAAAAGTCGGGTATGATGAAGCTACACAATACATTAATATCCGTTATTCATGTTTTTCCACAGGAAAGCAGTGTGTGTGTGTGGGGGAGGGGAGCTATTAATCAGCCTCTGGCACAATTGTGACAACACTTTTTTGCTTTCCACTCCTTTTGGATTTGCAGCTGGCCCCATAATAAGCAGTATATCCGTTCTAGTGGACATCATGTACTGTTGGCTTGCTCCTTCGAGTCCCATGCTGCGTTACGCTGCTTCGCTGTATGATCTTCCCAATACGCTTTAGATACCATAATTAGTGTTTTTGACGAGCAATCCTAAAATGTGGCCTTGGGCAGCGTAATCACAGGGCATACCAGTCGGGCCCGTGGCTTTGAAGTCAGGCTAAATATGGAACTTTTAAGGACAAGGGAATGCAGACGTCCCAGAATGCAGCAGGCTAGTTCTTTCGTGTTGTCAAAAAAAAAGAGGTAGCGGGCATATGTCACTTGATGTAGAGAGTAGAAATGTCGTCGCGACCTTTAGCATGAGCACGCTCAGCCTGAGTGACCCCTCGACCTCACTAATCAGCCTAAATCCCACCTTCTTGTCAGGATTACCTGGACCTGGCGGCGTCCACGCCAGCCGACGCCCTGCTGTACGACGACGCCCTCTCTGAAGAGGACACGCCACTAGTGGACTGTAATAACGCCCCTCTCCCTCGAACCCTCCCCTCCACATGGATTGAAAACAAGCTCTATGGTAGAATCTCCCATGCATTTACTAGATTTTAGAAACAGGACACACAACACAAGCTCTCTTTTTTTGGCACGATGTGATTGGCTTTTCCGTGGTCAAGTGTGCGTGACTGTGATCTCGGCATGCCTTTCGCTGATTCTTGCTGACATGTCTCCCATTTCATCGTAAATGAGAGGCTCGGTGAAAAAAAAAAGATCTTGTGTCTTGACCTTTCTGTTTTGACTTGGACCTGCTTCTAATGTACATGGATGCTGACCAAAAAGCGTGCTACATTTGTAAATATTGAGGAATACCCTCCATTCTAATTTATATGGCACTGCTCATACTCACGCTTCATCCGCATTTCATTTGTAGATAGTTTCATGTTTTCACCGCATTTCCATTGTCGTCATTCCATTATGTGTTTTACATTGGAAGAACCAGTGTGTGACATTTGAAACAGGTCCTTGCTGAATCAATCGCTCACTGTGCTCTTTTAGTTTCACATTGTCTCAAATATTCAGTCTTTTTTTAATGTGTATTTATGTCTCTATAATGATTTCACAATGCTGAACAGAAAGAAAACAGTAAGGCTTTTGAACGCAACTCTCAGGTGACATTGATTCAAGGTAAAGAACACATTGGACTTATCAAGGGAGTCACAGGGCACGAGCACCGCCTTGATACATCACAACAACTCAATGAATAGGTCAACGATATGTTCTCTCACTTCATGTAACATATACAAAGACATACGTGACACTACAGAGTTTGATTTGAGAGCCTTACTGTCTGCACGCTGTTAATCTTTCACTGAGTGCAGAAAAATGATATGTTCTCGTTTTTAGGCATGTCATACCCCAACTGGCCTGAGAAGAGCCCGGTACCGCTCAACAGACATGATGCCACTAATCCAGTCTTTACAAGATATGCCAATGATAGTGTTTATGCAAACTGGATGGCTTTGCCTTCACCCGCAAAAGCTGTGGACAAGCTCGATAGCTAAAGACAAACCCAACACTGTAGAAAAGATGACTAATTGGTAGATGTGTATATTTCTATAAGACTGTACATATACAATCTGATGCTAAAGTTGGTTCCCTTTTATTTCTGTTGCACGGGTATTCAATGTTTAAAACGGGGGTCTTTTTGCTGCAGAAGCGGCTGGATCAATGTAGACCACGCTTCATTCAGCTCGTCAGTATGTTAATTATTACCTCTCGGGTCCTGTTGGCCATGTTGTATCACTGCATGACTATTGTACCAGATTGTATATGCCAGTGTCGATGTCTTTTAAGTGCCTGTGCCGCTTCTACAATAGCCTCCAATTATTAATGTGCAACTGTGAAGATCTTGTTCCAGCCCAGGAATTAAAGGGGACGTCTTTACCATCACCTGCTGTAGACAGCTGGGATTGAGTGGACAAAAGCAAAAGTCTGAACCTGTTCTGAAAATGTAAAGTTTCTACTTTGGAGCATTGTTCTCCTCGAAATGCCCGAGACCCGTTTAGTGTTTTCTCCCAATTGATGTTTTAAAGCTGTTCTTGCCAAAGAAAAAGTAACACAAAGATGATCAGTAAACAGTTTTCTTTGCTTTTGTTCTTGTTTTTTTCTTGTTTTTGTTTTTTTACAGGAAAGATATCAACTGGTGTAAAGACATGAGACTTAATGTAGAGTGTGTGGCCATGTCCACGTGTCAGACCGCAGTTCACTTTTGGATTCACTGTCGTGGCAATCTTTGTGGAAGACGTATGATTATGTAAACTAATGAGTGTTATCATGGTGTTATTATTTGATTCCAATTAATAATAAACATGCAAAATGTGCAATATGTCTACTCACCTCATGTCTCTGAAAATAGATAATCCGTTTACTGATAAATTACATTTCTTTGAAATGTAATTTATGCAATCACATAAATCATATCACTCCAAGCTCCACTGTAATATACATCTGTATAACATCTTATCACTTTTAAAGATTTTATACAAGATCTTTTTGAAATTCTCTTTAGTTTTTAAGCTATTCTTTCCATACTCTTTGTTCTTTCTCGATGCCATTTGCTAAAACTCATAAGATAGGAAGTATAAGATATAATTACATAGAAAATAAATACGATATAAATACTATTCCAACTTCGAAGACTGGCTCCATACTGAGACACTTCATGTTGTTTTCAAGTCATTTTTTATATTTTGGGTATGCGTAGCCTCCATCTCTGCATCCTTTTTCAGGATACGTGCTATCAGAGTATATGCCTGCTGCTGTGACGCCACATGAATGTATAAATAGTTAAATCACCATAAATGCAAAAGAAAAACAACAACTCCTTTCATCATGGATGAGTGTATAATCACAGAAGACATTATTTGTTTTTTTAATTCTTTTCATAAAGTCTTGCCCTGGATTACAAAGCTTATGAAAGGGACATAGCATCGAGCTCTGGTTGGAAACATACAACAGAGACAGGGCGAAAGCCATTCAAAGTTCATTATTGAAGATAGTCATTCAAGTAAAGTCATATACGACAGGGTATTCATATTATCATCCATCTGTAGTTGGGCTTCTTCACGTCGTTGCTCCATTCTAATTGGCTCTCCTCACCACATTGATATGTTACTTGTAGACATTGCTCCTTACTCCTCACCTGCTTTACCTGATCTTCCGTTGATGTCTTGAATCCATGGGGTTCACTGGAGATGCCTTCAACCAGCCTCCCGGCCGTTGGGACCAGCCTCGGTCTCAGGTTCATTCACACGGTTGGAGGAAAGAAAAAAAGGGCTATTCAAGTGTCGCACTGGGAACACTAAATCTAAATCAATAAATCATATAAATAAGGGCTATTCGAGTGTCGCACTGGGAAGTTGATTCACCTATAAAAACATGATCTTCTGAGTTACAATGTAAATCTATATGATGACGGACCTGGGAATCGTAATTTTCTGTATAATTGGCTTCAAAGCGCGGCACTCTTGGGGCTTCGGGAGGTACAGCTTGAAAAGCAAACGGCAATCAGTCACATAGGAATAGAATCACAACGACAGTCACACAATGTCTGCCGTCGTAAACATCTGTACAGTTGTATCGCCTGTTTGGAGCGAATAAACAAATAATCCAGCGGTCAAATTCACCCAAAGGGTGCAAGGCAAACACTATAGAATATTGTGAAAAGGAACATGGTGTTTTATATTGATTTTGTTATAGTTTGCCTAGAGAGGAAATCAATGCCAACTATGGATGAGCAAAAACAACAAGCACAGACTCTCAAACAACATCAGGAGGAAAGTAAAAGATAGCGGCGGATGGGCAACAACAGCTGATAAATACACAATACCCACAATAGAGTGCTGCAAGAATGAGTCCTAACATCTGAAAATGGGTAAGCACTTGAAATAAGTTTGGTTTTAATGTGTTCAAATTAAATCTACTGTGAGGAACTGTCATTGTTTTGATGTTGGCTGTCCCTGTGGATGATAGCGGTTGTATTTCTGTCCAAAGGTTTTAGAAAACCTCTCATTTGACCGCATCGGGGTCCACGGGGCCCAGCAATACGGCCTCGGTCTGTCTTTACTCAAAACTCTCTGTTCACTTTATCAAGGTCAACCTCTGCCGAGAGACTGTTCACATGATTTGGAAGTTTAGACCGGCAGCTGCATCATATTCTAAAGAGATAATCTTTAGAAAAGTGCTTTTTGTTTTTGTTTTAGGCCGGACCTGAAACGTTTAATTTTTGCTATGTGCCATCGTCATTTACTCTTAGCCAGTAACATATATACTGATATTTACAAATCTGAACAAATCTCAACAGTGTTTCCTTTTTTTATAACACCAACATTATTCAAATAGCCCTTGTAGAGATATACCCTTAGAGCGGGCTAAAAAATAGGTTTGTTGTTTGAAAACATACTATGCTATGACTATTTTTTAGACATACTATATCATAACTTTTTTGTTTTTTTTGTTTGTCTTTTAGACTAGAAGACATACTCTAGAACCTTTTTTACACAAACTAAGCTATGATGTTGTATTACTTTGTTGACATTTCTAGAAACATAGAGCGACAGATCTTCAAATAAATGATTAAATTGATATCCTGCCTCTGCTAAAATTTAAATAATCCTGCTCAACAAGAGTAAGTTATAGCAAACTTAAGAAAAGGAAAATATATAAAAAGAATCATGGAGAAAGCCTGTACAGTACTTACACTTATCACACAGCAAGGGAAACTTGCAATGTATCTGCAAGCAGCTTCTTTATTTAAATAAATATATTTCTTAAACTCTACAATCATACACTAATTGTGAATATGTTGCCCATCCCCCCGCTATATTTTTGTTTCCTCCAGATGTCGATGGAGCCTGTGTGCTTGGAGCTTTTGCCAAGTGCTTATCCACAGTTGGTATTGATTTTTTTTTCCTGACAACAACAGCATGTAAGATATAACCAAAGCAATATGTTTAGTGGTGGATTGACTGTGCTCTTTTGAAGTAACATGTCAAATATACCATGAATTCAACAACGCCATTCTCCATGGCTGGCTAACTTGAGGATGTTTACAAAGTGATATTGATTTCCAACACGATCTCACTGTGAATATTTGTAACTTTATTTTAGCTTACTTAATATAGATTGTGTCTGAAGACACACTCCCTTCTACACAAAGGCAGTCCTGGACATTAATTAAAATAGATGTGTGACAGGCTGGTTATCACAGGCTGTGTTGTCTCAGTGATTTCCACATAATGTGTGCTGGGATAGGCTCCAGACTGTCATTCTTAATGGGAATTAATGAAGGAAATGACTAAAAATAGAACCTAATGAGAGCATTTCCTGGTTTATTCTACACATCGTAATGATAACAGATGCCATGGTTGAACATTAAACAATTGATCTGTCTCCAGTTAGAGCCCACTTAAGTCATAATTCAATTCAGAGTTGTCAGCCAGTGTAACATCACGCCTAAGAGGTTTGTGTTAACAGTTTGCACAGAGAAATACAAAACGAGGCATTAACTAATATGTATAATACATATTGTATTTATTTTCAGTGTGTGTTGATAAAAAAAAAAGAGTGGCATAAAATGTAATTATTTAATATTCTATAATAATGACAACTTTTTTACTCATAATAAAAACGTTTTTTTTTTTAATTATGAACAAGGAGCTTCAGCGTGTGAGATGACGACACTCGTTAGCGAAGCTCCCATTGGTTAGTTGTTGACCGGAAGTAGACTTCGAGCCACACTTTTCTATCAGCTCCGTGGCATTTTGCAGCCCAGGCTGTCTGCTGCTGCTGGCTTTGCACTCAACTCACGGCCGTAAGCACCGGCAGGAATGGAGGAAGACGGAATTATGTGAGTAGCTGTTTGAACACTATAATAATTGCTTAGCAGGCTCTCGAACAGAAATAAAATAACCCAAAAGCGAAATGAAGCTCCGAACATCGCTAAGCTCGCTCCGCCACCGTGTCAATCAATATCCGGTTTGGATTTTCAAAGTAAGGATACGAGCTTTGCTTGGTATCACATTTTCCAGAGGGACGGAAGGTGTAGAAAATGTGGTCAAAGCCTTCTGTGCTGACTCGCTGCAACACGACTCATTTTCCCAATTAACACGGCAAAAAAAATCTGATTGTTTTATGGCGTGATGAGAAATGCTCACACTTTTGCCTGCTTAAATAGCCTCAGTCTTTAGTAACACGTCAGTCAATTCACTAGAATGTACAAATCCCTCTTAATGTATGAATGTGTAGTCTTGATGAGATAACTGCCACCATGACTGTTAATTAAGACACAGGATGTATTTATACCAAAACAATGATATCAATGTCAAACCTTTATTTCAGGTTACAGCCCATCCTGTGTTTTAATGTATCTCTTATCCTAGTCCTTGGCAGCTGAAAGAAGACAGCTAATTTATAGGACATTGGTATATAAAGCATTGCCTATTATGTCAAAGTAATTACTCGCAGGAGTTTAATTACATTTTGTGAGCTTTACACTCGATGTGCCTAATTAGTGTCTGGCAGTTCTCAATGGAAAGTTTTTGTTATCGTTTCTTCTTGTTCTGACTGGTTGAAACCTTGAGACTGAGCCTCTTCATCAGAATGGCTCCTCTGTGAATATTTCATCGGACTCGGAACCCTGCTGGTTTTCATTATAGCCGCCTTGAGCACCTTTTGAGGCCAGGTGAGGATAATAAAAAAAACAGCATTACTTTGTGTGCTGAGGGTTTGAGCTGTAAGCTTGACTGTGTGACCTTCAGGAACCAATTATGTGTGGTATGTGGTTTTAAAGGCTCCATGAGGCCAAATACTAAGAGCCTTGTGTGAGCTCACTTCAGTCACAATAATCAGAAATACCCCTTACTGCGGCTGTTGTTACATATGTTGTCCCCGTGGCATATCCTTTCATTCAACAAAGGTGCCTATTTTTTCTAAATGCATAGCTGTTCTGGAGCGTGTCATGCTCTTATTTTGGAAGTAAGCCGTTCAACCGGAAGTCAATAGTTGGGAGCTTGCTGTGGAGCTCGCGCACCAGCTTTCCTCTGTGCTGTTGTTTAGCTCGGACAGCTAGTCGCCGCGTTAGCTCTCCAGGTGAAGCTCGGTTCCTCCGGTTTTAAATGAAATCTCCACAATGTAACATCTAAAGAGAAGTGGGACACGCTGCAACGGGAACGTGTGTTATTCATTGCCTGAATTGTGACTGGCAGGTTGGCCAATTACTGAGGTTGCTTGAATGGTAACACACTATTGTATTATTAGGTGGTGATTATCTGCTAATAATCCCCAATGGTTTAATCTGAAACCAAACTATGTATCTAAAAAGTCTTCACAAATGGCCTTGTTGTCTTATTGTGGATTTCTGTGATTGTCATCTAGGTAATCAGCGCATGGATTTACCCCAAACAAATGTATGAGGACAGTTATAGGAGCCAAGACACAAGACCGCCACAGCATAATGACACAAAGGCCCTTCCAGACCTCTGAGATGATGTGCAGAAGCACATTGTGAGTAATGTGATCGGAGGGGTAAGGGAATGCAGACTTGCCAGCTATAGCTTGTATGCAAGCGTGATGCCCAGGCGGGGGTTGACGCTCCAGGGCCGGGTCCGCTGGCTCTTCCTGGGCCTCTTCCTGCTGCTGGTGCTGCTGCTATTCGCATACCTGCTGGAGTGCACCCCTCCAGCAGACGTCAGCCTGGCGCTGCCCGGTATAGCAGGGGAGACCTACGGGAAGGAGTACTACCAGGCCCTGCTGCAGGAACAGGAAGAGCGCCACCTGAACCGGGCCACCAGTCTCAAGCGCCAGATTGCCCAGCTCAAGCAGGAGCTGCAGGAAATGGGCGAGAAGCTCAAGCTCCTGCAGGAGAAGAAGGAGCTCCCTGGGGTGCAGGGCCTGGCAGAGACAAAAGACCAAGAGCCGGGAGACCTGCTGGAGTACCTGCACTCTCAGATCGACAAGGCTGAGGTTAACACCGGGGCCCGCCTCCCCAGCGAGTACGCCCTGGTGCCCTTTGAGAGTTTCACTTCGTCCAAGGTGTACCAGCTGGAGATGGGGCTGACGCGGCACCCAGAGGAGAAACCCGTCCGCAAAGACCGCCGGGACGAGCTGGTGGAGGTCATGGAGGCTGCGCTGGACATTATCAACAACCCCGATGAGGAGGATGGTGTCGAGGAAGACATGCCGATGCAGAGACAAACCTACACAGAGGGTCACTTTACTGAAGGTAAGGTCTACACTACCTGGCTGCGGACCAATGAGTGATCAATGCAACGGATTTTCTCAGAGAACCCTTGTTTTTCATATTTCACAGGACTGTACAGGACCGAGCGAGACAAAGGGACTCTTTACGAGCTCTTCTTTGCTAAAGAGGATTCCAGCAGCTTCCGACATGTCACGCTCTTCAGGCCCTTTGGCCCCTTAATGAAAGTCAGGAGCACATCTGTAGAAACATCAGCAATGATTATCAACATCATTGTACCGCTGGCAGGCAGAGTAGAAACTTTCTCACAGTTCTTGCACAACTTCAGGTGAGAATGAACCAGAAACTTTCCCCCGTCTGTTGGACATGACCCAACATGTTGTCTTCAGATGTTTCCCAGGATGTAACCATTGTTTTGCTGTAAGATACAACCGTAGTGTTTTTAAAAAAAAATGCATAATATATGTTTTAGGGAGGTGTGCATTCAGCACGACAGACGAGTACATCTCACAGTGGTTTATTTTGGTCCGGAAGGCCTGCAGGAGGTGAAGTCGTCTTTGGAAAAAATGTCGAGGTTCGTCCTTTTCACTGAGAGCTTTGAACACGTTTTGCGGTAGTGAGGTGTCGTGGGAATTGAAATCTACTCCATTTGTTTTCAGGGAGGAGAGCTTCTCCAATCACACTCTGATCCCCGTGGACGAGGAGTTTTCGCGGGGTCGTGGTCTGGACATCGGCGCCCGCGCCTGGAAGAAAGGCGACGTCTTAATGTTTTTTTGTGACGTTGACATCCATTTTACACTCGAGTTCCTGAACACGTGTCGCCTCCACGCTGCCCCAAGTAGGTTTTTACACAGTATTGTTTATAGTCATTGTTTTTAAATAGTCCTTTTGGGCTTTTGTTTACAGGTGGACTATCACTAAATTGTACTAAACTGTTTGTTTGTAGATAAGAAAGTTTTCTATCCAGTGGTGTTCAGTCTCTACAATCCTGCCATAGTCTATGGGAATTTGGAGCTGGCTCCACCCACTGAACTCCAACTGGTAAGGACATCACATTTATCTCAGATCATTTAATAATAATAATAATAATAATACATTTATTTATATAGCACCTTTTAAAAACAGAGTTTACAAAGTGCTCTACATAGAAGCAAGGTAAAAACATAACATCAATACAAGTAAACATTTCAGAAAATACATGAGGCAATGAACACAATAGAGGAATAGAAAATTACAAATACAAAATAAAGCAGAACAGACAAACTAAAATAGGGGAAACAAAGAACTGCATAAAAGGATGACATCACTTAAAAGTAGTTCTATAAAAATGGGTTTTAAGAAGTGATTTAAAAGAAGCTACTGATTCTGCTAGTCTTATCCCCTCAGGTAGGTCGTTCCAAAGTCGAGGGGCTCTGATGGCAAAAGCACGGTCACCCTTTGATTTAAGCCTCGACTTTGGAACGGCCAGAAGGGCCTTGAAGGGCCTTGAAGGGCCTTAAAGGGCCCCACCGGAGGATCTAAGGCTGCGAGCTGGCTCATATGGGGCTAACATTTCAATGATGTAGCTTGGGGCCAGACCCAGGCGTGCTTTAAAAGTGATCGGCAAAATCTTAAAATCAATTCTAAAACTAACAGGGAGCCAGTGGAGAGAGGCCAGGACTGGAGTCATGTGATGCCGTCTGTCAGAACCAGTCAGAAGCCGAGCTGCTGCATTCTGGACTAGTTGGAGGCGGGAGATGGATTTGTGATTTATGCCAGAAAGGAGGGAGTTGCAGTAGTCGAGAGAAAATGAGTGCATGAATGACTTTTTCCAGATCTGAGCGTGACAATATGGGTTTGATTTTTGAGATTATTCTTAATTGAAAGAAGCAGGACTGGACAATTTGTTTGATCTGTGATTCAAAAATCTATTGAGTCAAACATTACACCCAAATTTCTGGCAACAGGTTTTAAATAAGCAGCCAGGGGACCAAGTTGACTCTTGATGAGACTGGTGTTATTGTTTGGGGAACTGAATAATATGACTTCTGATTTGGAGTTATTGAGCTGAAGAGAATGTTGAGCCATCCAGCAGTTAACGTCAGAGACAATCTAAGACAGCAGCCAGGCTCTCTGGATCACCATTTAAACTTTAAAAAGTGTTCTTTAGAGATCCCCATCACACATGTTTCAAGACATTAAAACCGTTCATAATTTAAATTCGTTAAACTCCTGCAACTACTTTTTTTTTCCCCTATGTGCAAATGTTGATTTCTGGAGGTTTAAGTTTCCACATCCCACTCGGTTGCGTTTTGGACTAACTGCTTATGTCATGAAACCATCTTGTACGTTCACGATTCGAACTCCGATTCAAGGCCATCCCAGAGAAACTTTCTGCAGATGAATGTGAAAACAGCCCTCTGTCAAATGCGTCACGGTGACGCTCAAAACGTCCGAAGGGCGTAAACGATAAGCAAGTGTAAAAAGGTTAAAGTATTTACATAAAATGTCAATTTGATTTCAGTTCAAGCAAATATGTGGTGTCCTCTCGTTTTATTGTATCTCTTTTCAAATAGATTCACAAAAAAGATGCTGGGTTCTGGAGGGATTTCGGCTTCGGAATGACGTGCCAGTATCGCTCGGATTTCCTAAATATCGGTAAGAACCGGTGCAATTATGGATTCATTAAATTGACTCCTAAGCAACTGATGACGTGAACTTGTGGCGTCCAGGTGGGTTCGATCTCGAAGTCAAAGGCTGGGGTGTGGAGGACGTGCACTTGTACAGGAAGTATCTCCGGAGCGAGCTGATCGTGATGCGGACGCCGGTCTCCGGCCTCTTCCACCTGTGGCACGAGAAGCAGTGTGCGGACGAGCTGACCCCGGAGCAGTACCGCATGTGCATCCAGTCCAAAGCCATGAACGAGGCCTCCCACTCGCACCTGGGCATGCTCGTCTTCCGGGACGAGATCGAGGCTCACTTACGCAAGCAGGCCTTCAAGACTCAGACCAAGACCGAGGACTGACCCCCCTCCTCCCCCCAGTCCGATGTTAAGACTTTGAGGTGCTGACAACCATCGCACTACAGCACAGACATGTTTACATGGATCCGTCTGCATTTCACCGCACAGCTGTAGACTAAATGAATGTACAGAGATGATGAACATTTCTCAATGTGAAACCTAACATGGTGCAACAGCTTACTCAAACAACTGGCTAATATTTAACTTGCTGGATGAGAACTAACAAGTATTATATATCCCATGGATTTAGGTGGCCATTGTGTTTCATGCCGGTTTTCTAACTTGGAAACCACAACTTCTCATTAATCCGTCCTGCCTGCTTCCACCTGACTTGGAACCAGTTTCTTCACCATCATTACCATCATAATAACCCACCCCACCCCCCACAAGATCAAATACAACCAGCTGTTGATGTGAAGAGTGGCTTTTTAACGGAGAGCCATTACAAAAGTGTAATAAGTCCAACTATAGAACTATTTATTTACTGTTGACAAAAGGAAAAATAAGAAGTTGCACTTTGTTTCAATGGAGGTTTAAAAAAAAAAGGCAAGTTGACCCCAAAAGAACCAGAACATTTCTGATCCGTCCAAGTTTAACTTGCCGTTGCAGTATATTGGCGGTTGTGTATGAAGTCGTTCTGTTAATATATTTATAGGTTGTTTCAGACTGGCAATGTGGTTTTTAAAAAAAAGGGAAGTGTTTTGAGAGTCACTATCTTCCTTTGAAGACGGCTCCTAAGTGACCAGTTTATTAATAGAGGAGCATGATTTAATAATGTTACTAAAGAGCAAAGCTTATAGCATGCAGCGCTATGATATCAGGTCTTTGTGGACCAGTATTAGTCTAAATAACATTAACAAGATGTCCTTTATGCTCAGTGAGTGGCTCACAGCGTTATGATTCCTAATACTGGACTGGAGTTTGAATGTTACTCTTGTAAATACCTTTTCTAATATTTGTGTTTCATACTGTGCTTTAAAGTGACACGAAATGCTTTTGAATTTTGAGTCCATCTCATAATGAGAGGATGTTGTTAGAGGCGGGATGTCGAATCCCATCGTAGAGCAGGCAAGAAGTGCTTTATTTTTTCTCAGTGAAAGCAGGTTATTCATGCATCTCATCCTGTATTCTTTTTAATTCATGTTTTGCTAATATTACAGCATTTTTGTAGATATACATTTTTCCTCACGCTGCAGGGGAATTGTTCCATGTCTTCCTCTCGGCAGTACACGACAATTCAAAACAGAACGAGGAAGAATGTAAGGAAATGATTTATTTAGAAATGTTGGCCATTAAATAAAACTTCCAGAAGGCTGCATTAACCGCTATAATAAGTCATCGTCATTTCTGCTGTTGGCATTTGCTTTGATTATCCATAATCAGTGCTATAATTTATACTATAAAATGTAATATCAAACACGCACTTGTGTCCTTGAATCTACAAGCTCATTTGTACGTTTCTTAATTTAATACAAATGGCATAATACAAATTGTATTATTCATCTGTATACAATAAACTACATGGATAGAAAAGAAGGAAAACAAATTAAAATCAAGGTAAACATATGAAATAAACCAAATGGGGAAAGTTTCAGACAGACGGTGCTTCATCGTGTTAATGTGCCATCTGTTCTGGATGGATCCCCATGTTCTTGTAGATCTCTTTGAGAATAAGCAGAGCCGTGTCTTCAGATTGCCTACAAAACAAAACAGGAGAGTTGTTAATAATAATAATAAAGGATTTGCCTCCATCGGCCAACGGGTCCCTCGTAGCGGTGGAGCGACAGGCCTGCGTGGTAGACGCGGTGTTGCTAACGACATTAACGCTGGATCAGTTCCACTCGAGGCTCACTAAGTCACGAGCACCAGGATGGTGCTCAAACCAGTGTTAAAGGTCAAAAGGTTTACTGTTAAAAAGGCCTATTAATATGAAAAACGCCACACTCGATGTTGAGAATTAAATCTGAACACAAACTGATAACTGAACTTTTTTTGAAAACAATACAGCTGGTCCAATCGTAGGGTTTTTTTTGTCTTGTTATTTTGCTGACACGGCAGCAAGAAACTCTTTTATAATCAAGACCAAGTAAAATATTTAGAAATCGCCAAAAAAAAAAAAATCTAATTACTTTTCTGTTGATTGAGTAATCGCTTCAGCTTTTGTTGCAATTGCAAATTGGTGGACGGACTGAATTTGAAACGTTATAGTTAACACGGGAATATGCAGCCAGAGTGGCATGGAGGCCTCCGTACCAGTAGCAGAGATGACTCTGGAGGGCAAACAGGTACTCGTTGAAACTCTCGATGGGCTTCTCCTGCAGCACGTAGTCGATGCGATTCCCTCCATTCAGCATCCCAACCTTCACCTGAGGCTCCTCCTCTTTTGGTGGCTCGGGGCTCTCTGGGATCTTATGGTCTGTGAGAAACCAGAACTGGGAGTCATACATACCTCACAAGACTAACTACAATAACTCGATTGAAGAGCCACAAATCAGAGAGACTCACCCTCCTGCGCTTGCTTCTCCTGTTCGGCGATCTGATTGGCCACCATGGCCAGCTCGGCCTGAAGCTGGGCAGACGACGTGTGAGCGCGAGCGAAATCGTTGAGCGTCTGCCAGGCGCTCCGGAGGGAGCTGATGAAACCGTGCTTCAGGTCAGAGCCCATCCTGGTGAGAGACTCCTTCAGCTCTGAAACACAGAGATACACATTACTAAATGCATCTGCAGGGAGAAGCTGGTTTTATGCCGTTTATAAAAAAAAAATAATGTTTAGACCCATTTCTGGCATTGCAACATATCCACTAAAGACGTCGCATTAACTCATGACAAACTTTCAATTGCTCTTGGCGACGGTAAATGAACAACAGCGGTCGAGTTGGGAGAAAAGATAACCGGTGAGCGTCGTACCGAGATGAAGCCTCTTCCTCCCTTTGTGGTGTGGGACCAAAACGGGCTTAAAGTCCATGTCTGGTAATATCATGGGCTCAATCCTGTACGCCACTGGGTCCAACTGAAGGAAACACAGAGTCATCAATGAAGCCATCCCATAGTAATGTACAACGTGACAATTAGAGCATACGCTCAGCCTCTTAGTTTGTACAGAGTAACTAAAGCGGAGGGTTAAGGGTTACCATGTTTCTGTGACTTTAACATGCAACACTGGAGAGTGAAAAGGACTCATTTTAAGAATGATAGCTGATGCCTTTGGCACACTGCAATAATATGGACAGACTTGCAATTAAAAACGAGCGCAACATGCTGAAACTCAATTATGGCAATTAACGTCTGAGCATCTGCAGGTGAGAAGCGTACCGGGTGGTAAATATTGAAGAACCCCTTGCACGTGGGCAGCTGGTACGTCTCTTCGATCTTTTCCAGGCCTCGGACCGTCAGAAACATGCCAATCGGAGACCCCAAGGCGAAGAAATTAATCGGCTCAAAGTCCAGAGCGCGGTAAACCACCGACACCTGCAGAGCAAATCGTGTTATTAAACGTGGAGCCACATTTCTGAAATCGGCTCCAAAGCGAGTCCTCGTTTGGAAGTCACATTTACTGTACCTGCCCGGTGCCCACTTCAAAGTAATTATAGTCGACGTGGATGGAGTTGCCCACTGGAAGCTTCTTCACAGAGGCATCAGGAGGAGCTTCGGCCGCTGGTGGGAGCGCCGCAACCTGGCTCGCCTCTTTGACCGCCGCCTTCTCCTCCCGGGCCGCTTGGCATGCTGCCTGTGACAAACAAAACAAAACAAGAGACGCCAAGAGAGTGTTACTCACCGCCAATCGGTTCGCAGGCCCCACAGGTGCTCCAGAGACGACGCGTACCTGCTTGTTCACCCGTTCTTTGACAAACTTGGAGACCTTTTTCCTGGGGCCCAGTGGGATCCCCATCTCTTTCAGGTCCTCGATTGTGCACATAAGCTGAAAGAGTCAAAGTGAAACATCAAAAGCTCCAAAATGTCCATACTTTAACTACAGCAACGTTTAAAAAAAAAAAAAAATTAACCACATCATGTTATTTTTTTTTTTTTATGTTGGCCTTTTTTTGGAAACCACAACCAAACGTGACACTGCAATTTAAGGACACGCAAAAAAAAAAAATAAGAGGCTTTTTTAAGAATTTTTTTTTTAAAGAATTTTTAAAAAGAGGCTTTTTTAAGAATTTTAAAAAAAAAGAGGCTTTTTTTTTTTTTTATTCTTACAAAAGATTCAATGTCGATCTTCTCCTCTTCGAAGGTATTCTTGTACTCTGACAAGCCCAGGTGTTCCAGCATGGCAGACAGATCCTCAAACTCCTCCCCGTCTTCTCTGGGCTCCTCTTCCGCAGCCGGAGGGGCGACGGCGGCAGTATTTCCCTGTGTAACCATCTGACGCGAGAGGCAGACATTTTTACAATCACGCACTGCAACATTATTGTTTCTAAAATGATCCATTATGATACACATCAGTGTGTCAAAGCGCGGAAAAAACATTTCTGAACGCTTATGACGCGCAATCACGTTCAGTGGGGAAATAAATACACAAAAAACAGATGTTTAATGGATGACATGTTACTGTTTAAGTTCTATTAACTGGTGTATGACCTGTTTGGTGTCTCCATTCGCAGTGGGTATGATCGGCACGGCCAGTGCAGGAGAGGCGGTCTTCTGATTTGACAACAGGTCAAAGAGAATCAAGGAACCTGCGAAGGAGAAACGATACAATCTAAACAAGGGGAAACAAAGCCAATGGGGTAGAAGCCAAGCATCAACTGGTTTATACCCAAGCTGTGTCCGGCCACTGATGTAGCTCCTTTGTAGTCTGGGTTCCTCTTCATGAACAGGGCATAAAGTCTGTTAATCTCTTGGGCTACTGTGTCCATGATGGTCTGGCAGTAAGTGGGACTGTTGTAGAAGAGCACATCTAACAGAGTCTCGTTTGTAAAGTGACGTAAACGGCCAGTGCTGGGCAACGTAATCTTCTTTATCCTCCTATAAAAAGAGAAAGAGATTTGGCGAGAGTTGATTTTACAGGACATGTACAATAGGATAAGTCTGGTGATGTTTTTCCTTATTGTTAACAAATCCTACGAAAAGAGAAGCATTGAAGCAACTTTTGAGTTTGCTGTAGACCATCGTCTAAAACGTCCACGGTCAGCGTTAACCCGCCTCTCCTCACCTGTCCACCCCCGTGGCATCTCCATGCAGCGCCGTGTGCCACTGGACGGGGAGGAACTCCACCCTGCTGATGGCGTGCTCATCCAGCGGGTTCCTAAAGTGACTGTGCAGCAGCTTCAGCGACACGCTGCGGAAGTCGTCCACTGAAAGCACAGGGATTCGTACGGTGCACTTCAGAAACAATGGATGGGTACACACCGAATCTGGCCAACGTGCGGGATGGTACTCACCACACTCGACCATGCTCCGGAACCTCAGGTCACACACGGGACCGATCCCGTGGACCATGAACACGAGATGATCCACCTTTGCGAGCTCGCCTGAAAAAGAGGCACGGGACGGACGTTTGAATCTTACCCGATCGCTCATCGCCCAGTTCTGAACCGTACTAAATCATAATAAAGCTGCAATACTTTAGACAGACAGATATTTAAATGCTTCACAGTTTAAAATGGGACTTTACCGTTCCTCATAAAACAGATTGATGGCCGGCACTTCCTCCAATGTCTTTCGAGATGCCTCGGCTCCCGTTATGGGACAGTGTATTTTTCTTTGAATACTTTTTAGAAACCCTTATTTGTTGGATCAATGAGCTTATAGTTATAGTCTAAAAAGGACACAGTGCACGCTGGGTTTTATGTAGATTTTTTCCCCCCAATAAGTGCCTTCACTTTGCAATAAATTAACTTAGGTGCGGAGGAACTTGACTACCATCTGGTACTTCATCGTGGTCGTCATCAATCCCTCTCTTCACCACTCTGGGCCGCGTCTGCCCGTCCTGAGTTGTGCCCCACTCGTCTGGCATGGAGGAGGGCTGAAACTGTACAATCACCTACGGAGGCCAGCAGAACTCATTAAGTCAAACTGATAGGATTATTTATTAACTCTGATCAGACAAGGGTTTACCTTTGGATTGTGCATGACAATGGTCTCTCCTGATGGGAACTCCAGTCTACGGTGCCACTGGTTGGTAGACACGGCTTTCTTATATTCCGCCTGAAGTTAAAGACATACTGTTTAAGCATATAAAAGTGATTTGAAACACAAAGACTGCACATTGGCGTTAATGAAAAGGAGATTTATTTGGTCTGGCAGTGGCAAGATGTTGTCCCTCGTTTGATTAACTCAATAACCGCTTCTAGGGTAATGTGGTAGTGAGACGAACCTCCAGCTTGTCACTAAACTCCTCAGAGTACGGAACAAAGCGACTGTCTGTGTCCCCTTTGTAGAACCAACTGCAGCGCCGGACCTCCGTGGGCTCCTCCTCCCAGAACACCGCGGTCCGCATGCGGTCATAGAGCTGCACGTCGTAGCGACCTCCATCTGTACGGATGATCACATTTTCTGGGTCTGGTTGAACTGGGAGAAGGGAGAGAAAGAAAAGGGAAAAAAAGCACACAAACGTGTCAGAGCGTCTCGCCATCTCACTGCACCGACGCCGGATGCTCTGATTTCTCTGGAGAAAAAGAAAAAAAACTTTCACAGATTACACACCCGAGTTATACGTCTCCTCTAGCTGAAGCGAGTCAATGATACTGAAGGGAAGCCAGACGCTCTTTGATTCCACTTGCTTGCAGTAGAACCAGTGAGGCTGGACGGGCTCATAGACGTTGTAATTGTATTGCATCATAGGACCAGCGGGGACCATCGCTCCGGCAGTGGTGGCTGTAGGCGGAGGCGCTTGGAACTGTGTGGGAGGAGGCTGAAGATAGAAGGAATAATAAATTCAGTCTTCACTAATGATGGCATATAGCTGGCTCTCCGTATTAGGGATTTATTTCAATAACTGAATGAGTTAATCAAGTACCGGACAAAAAAAATCTGACAGTCACTGACATATCTACCTTTGTGAACGCGGGTCCTGACGACGGGAATGTCTGTGGCGGAGAGCCGAGAGCGTACGGATTCCGCTGAGGTGTGTGTGTTGGTGGCAGGACCTCTGGAGCTGGAATATACGGACTTGCTCTGCTGCTGATGGGGGTGTGTCGGTATGGGTTGTGACTCTGCGCCTGCGGAGGCGGTGTGGTCATCGTGGCCAGGGGAGGAGTGTGCCGCCCCACAGGGCTCTGGTAAACAGCGCCGCCAAACGCTGGCGGTGCAGGATTCATTTGTGAGCCTGGAGGGGGTGGCGGAGTCATGCCGACACTGCCGGGAAGAGACGGCGGGCCCGTTGACGTGGGGGCTGCCGACAGGGCCGGCGGTGGGCATGGCGACTGGCCGATGGCTGCGAACGGGTCACTGCTGGTCACGGGGCTGGAGAAGTAGTTGAATGTAGAGGGGGCCGGCCCGTTTCCAGAGGTCTGACCTAGAAAGCTGTCTTCTTCTCCAACCTCGGTGGGATCCACTAAGAAATCAAAAGGCCTCATTTAGTTGCGACAAGGGACACCCAAATCAATGGATACGCTTGAACACAACCGAGGAAGGGGGACAGCTTCAAATATCATGTTGTGTCCTACAAAACTCCAAAGACATTCTATTTACAGTCATATGATAAGCATATTACAGATTTTAAGAATGACTTATCAGCATTGGTGATGCAAAACATATATATATATATATATATATATATTTTATTAATCAGTAATCACGAGTGGAAACATGGTCTATACAACAAAGACTACGGCGACGTCCGGCCAACGTGGCAGTGGAGTTTTTGAAGGAGGACGTGGCTAACCTAAACACGGAACATGTTTTCATGGCTCTAAAGTGGCCCCAAGTCCTCCTCCTCATGTGACATCAGACCGGGTACAGTCTGACCAAAACACATCGCTGTCAACTAAGCTCACGTCTCTGACAAACAACTGTGGGCTCGGACACGTCACTTATTTCCGTTCCTCTCACTTTCACACTGAATGACAGCTGGCAGCAGCCCAGGAGCCGGTTAGCTAGTTAGCTAGCTAGTTAGTTAGTTAGCTTAGCCTGCTAACGGCACTGCTAATGTTTGGGACGTTTCCTCCGGACGGGACTTCGTCTCACCTCCTGACAACACCGCCGGACCGGTGGCCTGGCTCACCGGCATGAAGGGCAGGTTGAAGTTAAACTCCGGAGCGCCGCTGAACAGTAAATTTGCACTGGTGCTGGGAACATTATTATTATTCTTTCTATCTGCCATTTTCGCCAAGAATCACACGTCGCCACTGACGTTGCTGCCGCAGCCCGGCGGCGGACGCTCAGCTCTCTTCCCCTCAAGAGTCCACTGGTCTCTAACGCATCACGAGCGTGTCATCGCAACACGGGACCGTAAACGCAGCTTCTGTAGATCTGCTAAATCCACGCAGGTCGTGTCACCGTAGTTCGTTGGTTGTAGTCGAAACGAACACCGCCTCTCACTACCGCCGCTTACAGGTCAGATGGTGTCACTACAGCGAACGCTGTGACTTTGTGTCCTTTTAAATGGCCTAAAATAATCAATGCTATTTTAAACTAATAATAATAATTTGATAAAAGAGTACACAGAATACACCAATGGCCTCCTCGCTCACACCACCACCCTAAACTCAAACACCCGCATGTTGGTTTGACAGCTCTGAGCTCCTCCTCCTTCTCCTTCTCCTTCTTTTTCTTCTTTTTCTTCTTCATTGGCGGTCGGCAAACAACGAATTGGTGCATTACCGCTAGTGTGGATCAGGATGTACAGTACTTACATTATTAAAGAAATTAACAAATACAAAATACATATAATAATAAAACAAAAAACATATATACATGTACAAAATAAAAATGACTCGTATTTTCTCATTAACATGAACTATTCTAAGATACTGAAATAGTACTTGATACACTTATTTCTTCTTGAGGTATTTTGCTAAATATCTGTCATCTCAAACCGTATATTTGTATATATTTGTATATAATCTTTCCTTGCCGAGGTCCCCCGTTTCTTCGTGTTCCCATTAGCTCCGCGCTCCGGTCGGTCCCCGTGTTCAAAACAAACGAACGACGCTCTCCGGCCGGTGACGCAAATTTCCCGCCCTCACTTCTGCCATCCCGTGTGTGTGAAAGTGATCAAACAAGTGTTTCCACGGGTATTTTTTTTATTTTCTTACGTCTTACACTCTCCGGTTGAACGATGCCTTCCACGGACGACTGGCTCAACAACCCGCTCGGTGTCGTTGAAGGGATGTTTGGTGAGAGACGCGCCGGGAGTTCGCTCTTTTGACAGCTAACTAACGTGGACTCGTGAAGCTAGCGACTTAGCCGTGTGGCTACGTGCCATGCTAGCTGCCATGCTCCTCGCGTGCCGTCTTTAGGAAATGGAACATAATAGTTCAATATTATGCGGGTTGCACGTTGTTCCGGTGCCGTTGTTCACTTCGCCCCGAGACGAAGGTGCTGCGTGTTCCGTTCGCCCCGAAGCCGCATTGAACGTCCACGACGTGATGCATTCACGGGTCCTTTTTTAAAGCGTCTTAAAGTCGTTCAAAACGCTCTCAACTTCTCTGGTTTGAATGTGTCAGCATTTTCAGTCCTAAACACAGCAAGTTGTGACGTTTCTTTGTCAAGATATGAATGATGTTCGGTTCAGATCCCCTTATGCACCAACTTTCAAACGCCTTTTAATTGTGGACGTGTTCTATGCGCTGACCATAGGGTTCTATGCTCTGAACGTAGGTTCTATGCTCTGATCTCAGGGTTCTATGCTCTGACCGCAAGGTTCTATGCTGTGACCGTAAGGTTCTATGCTCTGATCTCAGAGTTCTATGCTCTGACCGTAGTGCTCTGACCGTAGTGTTCTATGCTCTGATCTCAGGGTTCTATGCTCTGACCGTAGGTTCTATGCTCTGATCTCAGGGTTCTATGCTCTTACCGTAGTGTTCTATGCTCTGACCGTAGTGCTCTGACCGTAGTGTTCTATGCTCTGACTGTAAGGTTCTATGCTCTGATCTCAGAGTTCTATGTTCTGACCGTAGTGTTCTATGCTCTGATCTCAGGGTTCTATGCTCTGACCGTAGGTACTATGCTCTGACATTAGGGTTCTATGCTCTGATCTCAGGGTTCTATGCTCTGACCGTAGTGTTCTATGCTCTGACCGTAAGGTTCTATGCTCTGACCGTAGGGTTCTATGCTCTGACTGTAGTGTTCTATGCTCTGATCTCAGGGTTCTATGCTCTGACCTCAGGGTTCTATGCTCTGACCTCAGGGTTCTATGCTCTGAACGTAGGTTCTATGCTCTGATCTCAGGGTTCTATGCTCTGACCGTAGGTTCTATGCTCTAATCTCAGGGTTCTATGCTCTGACTGTAAGGTTCTATGCTCTGACAGTAAGGTTCTATGCTCTGATCTCAGGGTTCTATGCTCTGACCGTAGGTTCTATGCTCTGATCTCAGGGTTCTATGCTCTGACCGTAGTGTTCTATGCTCTGACCGTAAGGTTCTATGCTCTGACCGTAAGGTTCTATGCTCTGATCTCAGAGTTCTATGCTCTGTATGCTCTGATCTCAGGGTTCTATGCTCTGACCGTAGGGTTCTATGCTCTGATCTCAGGGTTCTATGCTCTGACCGTAGTGTTCTATGCTCTGATCTCAGGGTCCTATGCTCTGACCTCAGGGTTCTATGCTCTTCTGTTCCTTAAAAGGAAAAGTAATATTTTGCTCTTATTTCAGCTGCTTCTCAGAACACTCCAAACTCTGGGTGGGCGGCGAAAGCCGTGGCGTTCTTCAAAGACCGTCTGAAAGAGAAGGACGCTCATACCTGGGTAACGCCGTGTGAATTCCACAGAGAAGCCTGTCAACGTCACCGTCACCGCCCATTTCGGCGCTTGTAAATGACAACCGCCTTCCTCTTGGTGCAGGTCCCGTCTCTGAACGATGTCCCGCTTCACTACCTGAAGCCAAACAGCCTGGTGAAGTTCCGCTGCTTCATCCAAGACATGTTTGACCCAGAGTTCTACATGGGAACGTACGAGGCGGTCGATCCGTCTACGAAGGCTAAAGTAAGCGCTTCCTCTCCTACGCATGTACAGCCCTCTCATGTGTCCTGTGCGTGTTTGGGATTCATTTTGCATTCATAGTGCATGCAATGTCATCACAGTATCGTCTTATTTTGCTGTCTGACTATTCCCAGGTGTTGCGATGTGGGAAGTACAAAGATGTGACGGAATGCGGGGTGAGTACCACGCTGGAGCCGCACGTTCCTCGCTTCAGCTTCAGCCTTGCCGACGGTACTGTGTTTATGTCTCCAGGTGGATTTTAACTCCAGAAGCACGATGACCGCGGAGAGACACACTTTCTACTGTGTGCCGATCCCCGGAGAAAGTCCGTGGGTGAAAGAGATATCCTCATCTGGGTCCAGGTTGTGTGTTGGAAGATGCTCCGCAAACGAGAGTTTTGTCACATTTGTGTGTGGTATTTTTGAGTAGTGCAACCCCCGCTTTTTTCCTTAATTCTGTCGCACGGCTACGCCGGCTCCAGCCAGGCACGGGTGGTGCCCTCCACCTCGTATGCACCGACGAGACAGAAACGTAGCTACGAGGAGGACGACGACGACATGGACACCGACACGCAACCGCAGAAGCAGAGGGAGCCGCACACCGGTATGAGCTGCTGGTCCATTCAGTGTTCTTCTACTGTCCAGGTGTTCGAGTAGACACGTCCTTTTATGCCGCGTTCACACCAAAAGCGGTGCACATTTTTCGCGCGAGTAGATTCCATGCAAAGTCAATGCACGGACGTGAATGGTTGCGAATGAATGAGGCGAATTGAGCGGTTGCGAAAGCCAATCAGCGTTGAGATGCTCCGACCCTCTGGCTGCTGCTACTGCCGTAGCGCTGGAAGCGGAAGTCATCCAGACGTAGTCGGTGAAAGCCACCGAGCTGTGTGAGCCCACGGGTGATGTTATGAACCCAAACACGAGGGCGTTTGACGTTCCGACGTTTGTGGGATTTCCACAACAAGTTTAAAGCAGGAATAGTGGTTATTTCTTCCGTGGTGGATGGCGGAAATGATTTCCACGGAGTTAAGCCACGCCCCCCTCTAAGGCACGAATGACGCGAATTAACCACAGATAGTCGGCCGAGTAAAGTCTTTTGGTGTGAACGCAGCATTAGTTAAGTTTGGTTCCCGCGGAGTCATGACTTTTTTCTGTGCTCCATTATGTGTGCTCCTCTCCATCGACTTGTATAACCCACAGGTGAATGCAACGTTCTGTTGTAGAGAGCTGGTACATCAGAGATGTAAATCTGTTACTCGCACAAAATGCATTTGACATCTTGGATTATTTAGCGATGAAAGTATAACGGTTGGATATTCATTTATTTTTTTGCTCCCCTTCTCGCTGAAGGTCCTCACAGTCCAACAGAACCGCACGGCAATGGCGACTGTAAGCGGCGGGAGAAGGAAGCTCCCTCCAGCCAGGCGGCATCCGCCTCCCATCTCGACCTCAACTTCCCCCTACCAGGAGAGAAAGGCCCCTCCTGCCTCCTCAAGGTGTGTTTGGTCTCCCTTTTTCTCTTTTCAGTCACTCGCCCCAAACATTTTGCTCCACCGCGGTAGCTGAAAGGTGCATGTTGTTGGCAGGTGTACGAGGAATGGGACGGCTTCAAACTGAACGAGGCAGTGGAGGTCTTCGGAATCCTCTCCGTGAGCCCTGCTCTCAGCGCCCTGGCCGACGAGTAAGTAAGACACAGAATTTAGTTTGATTACCCTCCCCCACACACCTTCGGCGTTGGTGTGCTCACTGCCCGTTCTCGCCGTGTCCCCACAGAGACGCCTCCTCGTCCCTCCTGGACCCCGCGGGCGGCATGGAGACGGCAGAGGAGCAGAGGGTGCACAGCCCGCCGGCCTCGCTCGTCCCTCGCCTCCACATGCTCCACGCCAAGCCGCTGCCACACAACAACCCCCTGCTGCCGGCCGCCGGCTTGGAGGACAACAACAGTGCCTGTAAGGACAAATGGTAGACTTTTGCATGTGTGTGTGTGTGTGAGATCGTGGGTGTCTAAGTGCCAGTATACATGAATATTTCAACCTCATCTTTTTAAATACGAGGCTATTTGCACTACATCTGCGCGGGTGTTTCCATGACTAAAAGCTGAACAATCATCACTGTCGGAAGAGATCCGGGGACACATTTATTACTAAGCCTCCTGCAAAATGACCTTCGGGGGCACAACATTTTTCCACTGCTGTAAATGAGCCGAGCTGCAATTCTCCCGATTTGCATACCGACGGTGGGCTGTTTTGACACGCGCTGCCCTGCACTTTTGCAAAAGCGAGTGTGTATTCCTCCCACGAGAGTAAACATTGGTGAAATGGCCGGATGTCATCAGCTCGGCAAACGGATCCCTGTTTAATTTGTGTCGGAAATCAAAAACACAACCAACGTGGGAGTTGTTTTGGTAAAAACATGCTGCAGACAGAAAAGAGAATATAACGGGGCCTACATAAGTATGATCATGGGTGCCTCTGCAAAAACCTTGACACAGTCTTCTTGTAAACCAACAACTAAAAAGGAGCTGCATGCACATCCGTAAAAAATATTCCCTACAGGCGTGTCTTGAGCTTACCCTATATTAATATTAATGTGTAGAATGACTCCTGCAGCTCCGGTACTCGGTTATAATTCTGCGCACGTTCCAGTTAGTTGCCATCTGCACCCTCACCGCTAGATGCCGCCACATCCTCCACGCGAGACCCTTTCTAGGGACTTGTTTGAACTCTTTGCCCTTCCTTCCTCAGTTTTATCTTCGACGCTGAGAGAGATGGCCGCCGTCAGGGCCGAGCTGCTCGCTTACTTCACTCACGTCCTCCTGGGAGACGCCCTGGCTGCCGAATACCTCATTCTGCATCTCGTTTCGAACGTGTACGTAAGCGGGAACCCTCCCGTCCCTTTTTGTTGCTTCGTGCTAAAGGGCGCTTTTTTTTCTTCTTCTTCTTTACGTTTCATTTCGCAAATAAAATAAATAAAAGTGTTTCCTCTCGTAGGTACACTAGGCGGGATGTCCTCCCACTGGGCAAGTTCACCTTGAACCTGAGCGGCTGTCCGGCGGTCGCCTCGTTTACCGAACGCTTCTACCAGATCATCCAGCAGCTCGTGCCGTCTGTGAGTACACATCGTCAACTGCGAGGTTAATTTATCTTTGTTTGGAATGAAAGACAATAAAAGTTACCCCCCCACCCCTCTGCAGTCGTACTACCTGGGCATGACCCTCCAGAATATGAACCAGATGCGGTTAGTGCCAAAAAAGGACTATGTGGCCAACCGGCTCCTGAGTGGGGCCCTGCAGCTGGCCACAAACACTTCCCTCTTCCTGGATGAATCCCAGCTGGAGCAGGGACAGCTGGATACAACAGGTGAGGCTTCTGGAGACCACCAGGGGGACACGGCGCAGAGACGACTACCGGCCGGCTGGAGGCTCCGTCGATGTGGTTCGACTGGGCAAACTCTAAACAGGTTGTCCCTTCTCCTCCGTGTGTTTGTGTCACTTAGGTGTGCGTAACGTCACGGCCCTGGGGAACCTGATCTCGTGGCAGAAGGTTGATTATGACTTCAGCTACCACCAGATGGAATTCCCCTGCAATATTAATGTGCTCATCGCGTCAGAGGGCCGCTCGCTGCTGCCGGTGAGGATAAAGAGGGATGAGGCGCGCAACTGTAGGGAAAAAAAACCTCCCCCTCCCCCCCGCTGATTCCCCCTCGCTGATTCCCCCTCCACCTCCTCCCGCCATGGCGGCTTAGGTTTCTTTCAGCCTCTCGTGAGACGAGCCTCGTCTGACGCTGGAGGTTGTTTCCATCCGGCGTCACACGGTCATCTCAGCCGCCATTGGCTGGCTGCAGCAACCCCGTCCAGCCGGCAGCTTTAGCTCGGGTCTCACTTCGTTGCAAACGGCCCGAGGAATGTGCCGTGTGCTATTCCTGTGCGGTTGCTCTAATGGGTTGTCATGGCGGCAGCTGTGTGCCAAAGGAACAATCCTGTGAGAGGCGTCAGGCTCGGCCATCTACTAGCCCCCAACCCCCCCGGGAACGACTCCCGGGGTTGATTAGCAGTCAGGAGTGCACGGCTGTGTTTACATTGAATGGCTATTGGCTGATGACTTTCCAGCTGCTCAAGTGCACGGTCAGCTCGCCAAGGACTTTGCACCCGTCTGGCCTGCTTTTTTGAAGTTTTGAGAACATGCCAAACTCGGCGTACACACAGCAGGCAGAGCCTTCTTGTGCATAGCAACACCCAGAAATGAAAGCTGCATTTAGCTTTTCACTGTGCAAAGTTCCTCCCTGGCACACTGTCAATGTTTCTTTGTCCGTTGCTCCACAGTCAGACTGCCAGATACACCTACAGTCTCAGGTTGCCCCACCCGACTTGGAGGCGTATCTCGGCGGCATCCAAGTGCATCCGCAGGCCTCCCAGCTGAACAAGTTCAGGATGTACCTGAGCGTGGCTCGGCAACTGGACTACAGCATCGCCGATGAAGTGACAAAGGTGAGACATGAACCCTGGTGTGTGTGTGTGTGTGCGTGCGTGCGTGTGCTTTAACAGCTTGTTTCTTGTGTCCTCAGTCAGTTGAGGATGACTTTGTAGATATGAGGAAGGACGACCCCCAGAGCATTTCTGCTGAGGACCTCCACAGGATGCTTGTTGTGGCGAGGTGGGCTGTGACTAAGTTTATAAGCTATTTTACTTGGCTATCTTTCCTTTTTATTATCTAGTGAGAATAAGAGCAGCAGCCTTCTTTCAGTGTTAAAGAAACTTAGCCATTATGACCAACAATGTAAATGCCAGATATGACATAAGCAGGAACAATCACTTCTCGGGTCAATGCGACCAAAATAAAATCGTTGTTTAATCTCACTGCTGACTCACCGTTTGTCTTAAGCACCGGGAAACAGTCGGGTCCGTATTAATCTGCACGTCTGTCCGCAGGTTGCTGTCTCTGAGTCTGGGACAGACCTCGCTGTCCAGAGACAGCTGGCTCCGAGCCAAACATGTGGAGATGCTGCGGAGGAGCCGGATGGAGCAGAACAAGTGCGTCAACGGCAACGAGCCGTGATCAAACAAGATGGCATTTCTTTTTGATACCGGGGGGGGGGGGGGGGGGGGATGGATGTTTTTTCATGTGTCATATAGTTCAAGTTGTGTTCAACTTCACAGAATGGAGTTGCAGACACGATTTGAATATATTTTCACTTTGTACTCATTTTGCCTTAATGTCTCAGCCTGCTGCGAGGACCATGCCCGTGATTTATGACCAACATTGCCACCTCCAAAAATGGAAATAAAGTTATGGGCTCTGGAGAATTCTTTCTTATAATTAGTGTGCGTGCGTGCGTGCGTGCGTGCGTGCGTCTCTAGTTGTTAGAAAAGCCAACTGTTTGAAATGCTGACATGGAGACTTCCTGTTATTCGGCTTTGACAATAAAAAATAAAAAAAATACACCCATTTATTTTATTCCAATGAAAGATCTTCTGCGCACTTCAAGTAAAAACACGAAGATAAGAATAAATAGGATACTTTAATATACAATACAATCTCAGTACACCGTGGAAAACAACAACAGTCAGTTGGTAAAGAGGAAAGACGACCACAAACATTCAAACGTAAATGGTGCGCATGGTAGAAAAATGTGCTCAAACAGTGCAACTCAAATGCTTCAGGACCTCGAGTCGCATGACGGTTTGTCATGGTCCGGGTCCCACTAGGAGGGGGAGGACAACCACAGAGGAAAGGAGGAGGTGGTGGTCGCGAAAGCACTTGGTGTAAAAACAAAACAAATTGAGGAAAATCTCACCCAGCAAATACAGGATCAAATATATAACGGCCAGCTTTTGCATATAAAAACCAGACAAACACTCGAGCATTGTGGTCTATATTGGGAATGTTGAGGATTACGGTTCCTTTCAGCGAGTTGGGGGACATAATGCGTCCCGTTCTTTTTTGAGAACTGCTCCAGTGTTTGCAATCTAGGTTTAAAAAAAAAAGAAAGAAAGAAAAACTCCCCTTTTAACCTCAGCATTAAAACTTTGCATTACAGCTATTACCTTAAAGCTTTGGCAGCACCACACTATCATCAGGTTCCATGACTATATGACGTAGCGCCCACGGCTACAATCTCACGTAATACAATTATAGTCCGATATAATATACAAGTATCCCACCTCTTATTTGCTGGTGAGCAAGCCGAACGCAGAAAACGGGGCAAATATAACGGGAAAGAAAGAAATGTGTAACCGTTGAACCTTGGGATATTTCAGCTCACGCAAACCAGATAATTATTATTCATCATCATAAATAAAAGACACAGATATACAAAAGCAGTGTGACGAGATTAGTTACGCTTTGTTCTGGAGGTCACGGGACATTTTCAATGGATGACGACGATCGTAAAGTGTAACAAAAACCTCACTTCTTGAGGTTAACGGAAAAAAACGGGCCCGTTTACGGCTTCATCACACATGAAGAGAAGTAGGGCTCTACTATCTCACACACACACACACTTCCATGGAGAATGTATGCGCCAGTGGATGAAATATCCCAAGATAAAGCTCGCTGTCAGACAAGTAACCCTGAACATGATCCTTTATACAGTACACCAAATGTAACATGTAAAATGATGGACTTAAAAAGGTAGTTTGAGCCATAAATACCTGATATACATAATCCCACTTCCATTCCCTGTTAAGGCAAATATGCTCTCAGTTTGGGGAGTGCATAACGCGTCAGAGTTTCTAATAATGGGATGGGTGCGATTGCATATAAACCTACTATATGCTACTCTCCTCGTCTTTGTCGAACATGCAACGCCGATGTACACCGCTGGCCCGACAACTCGGTTCAAACAAACCCTCACGGGGTATTTAGTACCGCCATTGGCAGAAAACGTCATTTCGTTGCTATCCGTCTTATCAAAAAAACAACTCCAACCAGCAGTTTTATGGTTATTCGTGGTTAGCCATGACCGTACTGGGCGTTCGTTCTTTTTAAAATATAATGCTCCTGTGAACATATTAAAGATGCCACCCTACCATCAATACAAAAAGCTTAAGGGAAGGCCCTACTCGGGGGAACAGATAAACATACGATACTCACTGTACATATATCAACAACCAGGATACTCTTACTAAGATCTTGTGTTGTCATTATTTATATAACGGCATATCTTCTAAGTTACACTGAACAACATTGATATCACATCGGATAACTACTGACAGTGTGTCGCCTGGCTAGTTTCTGACAGCTATACAATAATAATAATAGAATCACAAAAGATTATTTGGTCGGATTCTACAACTGTTACAAAATCGAGGGGGCTGTTACGAGGCCGATAATCACAAACGCCAATAAGTGACCTGCACCAACAGGAGGACGACCGGTCGACTTTCAACAAACAGCCTTTGTCCAAACTCACATGCAAGCACTGCGGGGTAGAATAACCTTTCAGACTAAGGATAGTGACATGTTTACATGCACAAAATACAAGTTTAAAACATCTTAAAAACTCAAAATATGTAATTGTGTCTGGTTATGCGTCTCTTCAAAGTAAAACATATCCTCGAAATTTGAGAAGACAGCTGTACTTATAGAAGAATTCCCTTCAACGGTAGCGATATATCTGGAGGGATTTAGGATTTTTAATGTACATGAACTTACGTCAACCGAATACTCTACCGTCTAAAATTGGACACGGGGATTCTAACAATTGTTTTTAACACTGGACATTGTGCGAGGTTGGCAAAAGGAATATGAGCTAAACTTCCCTCTGATCAAAATAACTGGACAAGACAGTGAGTGGTATCTTAAGAGTGATGTGCACATAAACATGGTCACTGTCATGTTGGGCGGAAGTATACATGTCTAAGTTCTGTACTAAGTTTAACTAAAGGGCGACTTTAAGAGCGCATTTCTTGGCCGAGTAGTGACGCTATGGGCAAGCTTTTGCTACTGCTACCATACAGGAAGTTTCTACACAGCGCTAGACTACAAAGTCCTGCTACGGGGAAAGCACTAGATCTGGATGATCCTGGTCTGGCACTGTGTAAACATTGCCTTCAGCTCGTTCTCTTGGGCTTCGTTGATAGAATCTGGCTCCGGGCTCTTCTGTACCTTTGCCACAGCAAAGTTGATGCCCTGGGTGAGCCCCGCCTGGGTGAGGCTGGCCACCTGGACCATGGAGCTCTTGATCTTGGCAAAGGGGGAAACCACTCGGCTGCCGTTGCTGTCGGCGGGCGAAGGGCCGAGGCTGCCCTCCATCTGTGAACACAGACTCCTCTGAGAGCCTCCCGAGGCGGCAGAGCTGGGCTTCTGGACGGAGAGGAGGTTGGAGCTGGAGGCGGGGGAGTCGACGTCGAGCTGGGACGGCCTGGGGATCTGGGGCTCCTCCGGTTCATGCTGCGGCGCGCAGCGTGGCTGCTTGTCGGAGTCAACCGGCGCCTTATTCTGCACAGGCACCGCCGGGTTGAGTGGGGGGGCAGCAGGCGGTGGCTGCTCTCCAAACACCTCAACAGGTTTGGTCTGTGCATCCTGGACAAACTGGTGACAGTAGGCATCGATGGGAGTACCAAAGTCAATCAGAATGGCTTCCTCCGCCACCGAGGCGGCCCCTGGGGAGTTTTCATCACTGACTTGAGAGACGCCGTCCTGCTCTCCGTCACAGCCAGTGACTCTGATGACAGAGGGGATGTTTAGCTCCACGCTGCCAATGGACTGGGAGCGGCTGCCCAGTCGGGGGTTTGATGCTACAATGCCGCAGCTGGGCAGCACATAGTCCACGTTTTCTAAAGAACCGGAACACGTGTGCTCTGGGTCAGAATTATAGGAGTCAGAGTCATCTGAGATTTCAGAGTGCCCGTCACCAATATCTTTTAGGGCTCCTGTGCCAGGGTTGTTGTCCGAGGTCTCCAAGTTACCGTCAGACTTCCACAGGTTGACATGCATAGTTGGCTTTAGGAAATTTACTTTTACATCAGGCTTAGAGAAGTTGCCCAGTCTCCCGAGGGGCTTGAAGGGGCCAATGTTTACGTTCGTCTTGGTCTGCTTCACTTTCTGATTGAGAGAGGAGAACTTGTTGAGCAGGAAGCTTTTGCCCTGAGCTAGACCGGAGCTGCCCTGGACCTGGTCAGCGGGTTTGTTCTGGATGCCCATTATATCCTCGTGAGGTTTACTCTGCCGCCTGTGACACAAACAACACCGAGTACCTGAGCCACAGCTCTCGTCATTGGTCACAAGTTGCATTAGTGCTACGAGGGCTGCACATGTTTATTTTCTTAATGGTGATGGATTAGCACTCACCTATCCAGCCTCTTTTCAACCACAAGCAGGTCCATCCCTGTGGCCTGTTTAGTGATGCGAAGCATCTCAGCTATGCATTGTAATGTGTCTGAAACAGATCACAACGTTAAGTAACTCAACCAGATACAGCGTTTCCTTTATTTGCCGTTTTAAAAAGGGATTTCTTCCCACCTTTTCCATCATCCTCAGGATTCCGTGTCGCTGCTCTCAATGTGTGAAAGTAGCCGCTCATCTCTTCACTCCTGTAATGCAGACGCATGCAGCAGAACTTCGGCTTCCCAAACAGAGTAGGCTCTGGACCTGCAGAAGAAAACGCAACTTCCATTTTTAGTGATGCACTTTCCTGGCATGAATCATAAACGGACGGAGATATTGCTAAAAGGTTACTGAGAAACTGTTAAGCACACTTTTAGGAAGTGTCGGGTGACTCAGTGAGTGTACAAGAACCCTCACTTCTCCTTTGAGTCGAAATTCTTACCAATTTCAATCTTTTCCAAACCCTCTAAATTGAGACGCTGGTATTGGTTGACTTTATCTGCTTCTTCATCGTAGCTACAAGACAATAAATGCAAACATAAGTGAATCTATAACAACAATTTCTAAAAGAAACGTGTTGGTGAAAGTCAGGACTTACTAAGCAATGTAATAGGCTTTATCAGACAGAAGCAGCAGCACATCCACATCTTTGTTGTTTGCATCAACGAGGCTGGTGGGAAATGAGAAAGCGGTGTCATGGAAACTACTGAAAACATAGTACAACTAGTGCACATGTCAGGTAGCCACGAACCTCATGTCACAGTTGATGAGGGCCCAACCGCCATGAAACTTCTCATCATCCGGCAGCAGAAGCTGCATGTAGGTCTGCAGCAGGAGGCTGACCTGCTCCTGCGCGCCCCTCTGGCTCTCCTTCTCCTTCTCTTCATGCTCCTTCTCCTTACTGAAGATGGAGTACAGGTCCTCCGTCACTGGCAGGCCCATCATGAGGTCTGCAGGGAGAGGCAGAGGATGCAGAGTCAATCAATGGGTATGAATACAGCTATAAAACGTGTCTGTTTTTCCATACCAATGACAGCTTGTCTGTAAGCATCCCTAAAGCGGTTCAGATAGTAGCGGTTGGCTGAGTTCACGCCATCCTTCATCACACCAGCCAGTTTCCTCTCCCCTGTTCTGGTGAAGTCTCCCTAAAACAGATCAAACGGTGTCTGTGAAATATATATTTTGACTTATGAACCCCCTCCCTTCCTGAATATTTGTCATTCAAATGTGCTTATTAATCGACTGAAACTTTGTTATGTACAAGTCGCACTGTTAGATAAAGCTTATGCCACAAAAGAAGATGGCATACAACACTGACTCAGATGTGAATGTGGATGCAAAGGCAACAGTGTTACCTTGAGCGCTGCTGTGCCTGCGTACTGCCTGCTGATGGTGTCTCCATTGTTGGCCCACATGAACTGATAAATCCTGCAGCATTTGGGAGGCAGGGGCTGTTCTGGAGGCATCACACCCAGTTTCTTCAGCTGCGGGATAACATGATACATTTTTTTTCATGGGGATGCCGTTTAAACTGCGAGTACACATGATGAAAGGTCAGCTCTTGTTTAAATCTGCACTTGAATATGGTGGAGTTGTTGGATTTCTATAACGCTGAAACAATGTAGGGGGTCCTCTATGGTAGTGTTACGGTGCTTAGTGATAGTTCTACTATCTTCCCGACAGGGAACAGATCTCACCTGTTGTTCCATCACCGCCCGAGCAACAGCAGCCTGGACCACGTTGGTCCTGTCAAGACAGTCCATGCAGTTGACTCTAAAGATGCCCTCCTGCTTGCAGATGACTCCGGCCTGATCCACCCTGACATACATAGATAAGAGGATGCAGTCATGGAAGTACAATCTTTAACCCAATAACAAACTGGATTTCTAACATACTCTGTGGCCTGGTGGTTCATTGTAGTTATCAAACACAACACAATGCTATTTGATGAAGATAGGCAGCAGACAATTATCAGCATTTCTCTAAAAAGTTAATCCCAAAATACCGACATGAGACTTACCAGGCCCACTTCATCTCGGTGATGAGATCAGAGATTGCATCCGTCAGTACTTGCACGTTCTCAAACTTCATACCTCGGCTTAGAAACAGGATATAAGAAGCATAAAGGGGAAGTATATGCAACATGGTATAAAATAGGAAGACTACATTCATAACCAGGTTGCACTGCTGAGAAAAGTGCTTCTCTTACCAGTGCTCATGAAAGTCAAATGAAACGTATGTGAGGTTCGGGTTGTTGTAAAGCAGGACTTGCTTCAGATACGCGTCGCCAATTATCTTCTCCCGTCCAGTTTGATCCACCAAGTTAACGATGACCTGAAGAAGTCACCCAGCCTTGTGTTTAACATTTGCCCCTCTAAGCCTTTCCATGAGAACACACTGACAAGCTACATGTGACTAAATTGGCTAACTCGGCGTGGTGATCTATTCTCGTCACGATGCTCTGATGTGAAGCACATGGTAGTTGGTTAGGACACTATTTGCATCCCCAGCTCACAGATTAACTACATTTGTGATTAATAAATGCACAAAACAATCCCAATACAAGACCGATGCACAGTCAACAACTGATAATAACAGATAGCACACGCTCACCTGCGACTTGTAGAGTTTAAGCTGTTCTTCAAAGTGAGCAGAAAAGTAAGACATGGTCTCCTTCTCTCCTGAAACAGAGACATATGCATACAAATTATGGCTGAAGACACCAAGAGATCTAGTTTACAAATAGTTATATAACTTGGTGACAGATGGGCTGTTTCCTTAAGAACGTTTTTATTATTTTCACCTGAAGTTACAGCAAATTCCCCGGTAAAAATGAATTTTACAGACCAGTGGAGCAAGGACCAATGACTGATGAGATCATTATATTTGGTGGATGTGTAAAACCCAAAGAGAACACTGGTACCAGTAATTGTTTTCTTCTTCTTTTAAAAAAAAAAAAAAAGAAAAAGGAAGTGCACTTTACTTAAACAAAACCTCTTAGAGGCCCTCTCTGTTGGACTGTATGCAAGATGGTGTCGTTCTGCTGACCTTTCTCCAAGCGTGGCCGCGGATTGTAGCGGTACCCCGCCTGGCTCCAGAAGACCGGCACGGAGCCACGAGTCTGTACAAAGGACAGCGTGTGGCTGTGCACGTGGATCAACTGCTCCGTCTCCACATAGTTAGCCACATGGCCGTCGGTATCCACTCCTCTGCGTTTGTACCGCATCCCTTTTGGCAAGGAGAATGCATCCAGTCAGATTATTTATATCAACGCTTCAATGGAGGAGAATACAAACTCAATTGTTTGCCGAGTTACTCGAAGCCTTTGTGTGAAAGAAACCATATGATGTGGGAACAATCAGTACTAATTTCACAACATAGCCGGCATATTTGGCCCAATCTGAGCTCTGGCAGGACCTTGCTCTGGGCCAAGCAGACAATAACCGTGGCTTTACCTGCGCGGTGGCGGCTACGTCTGGAGATAAGGGCCACAGTAAAGCGGGGATGGATGTCATCAACACAGGTGACCTCCTGTGGTGGGGTCTCCGGGCTGCTCCGCTCCTCATCGGATGTCTCGTTGTAGTTCACCACCAGTTCCTCCACCTGCACAAAGCCCTGGATGATCGGCATCACCCACAAGTCCACGTCTGGCACCTGGAGCGTTCATAAAGTGAAACACAACATCAGGTCAAGATTCAAAAGCGGTGGGTCAAGTCGATAAAAAGAGCACTTTGCATCCACGTAGTAGATCATCTTGTATAACTCCGTTCTGCTCAAATTGTTTTCTACTCCTCTGATAAAGCTCTACAACTGCCACGCTTACACAGCAGGGCCAGCTGAGAGAAACAAACCACAACGGAGCCACTTTGTTTCTGTATGGGGAAGTTTTTTTACCTGAAGGTCAATGATGTCTTGGATCATGTGTTTATTCCAGAAGAAACGGTCATCCACCTTCAACAAAGAATAACAATTACTGTAATTTCAGATGCAAGGGTTTTTGCTATACACCGCAAATATGTAAAACAAATAGAGAGTTGTGAGATGTGTTTCTCTCCGCACCCGTTTCCATAGGGGTAAGCTGGACTTTTCAGAGTCTCCCTGACGCTGCACAGTGTTTGTCAGGTCATAGGTCATGCTGTAGTAGAAGGAATCGGAGTCCATGAATATCTTGTCCAGCTCATCCAGTAGTCGCCTCTCCAGGCGTTCCTTCTCTTTATTCTCCTTGACCTGGAAGGCAGGGGAATACTGGATTGGACGAGTGGATAGAAAAGAGCGATAAGTTGAAAAAGCAAAGAAAGTAAAATCCTATGAGAACTTGAAAAGCGCAAAAGAAAAGTAGTATGCCGGCTTGAGGATGACAGAATACATTTTAATGCAGTTACAACAAAAACAACAACAACAACATACCTTTTTCTTGATGGGCACAGCCACATTAGATTTGATCTGGCTGAAGGTTTTCATCAAGAACTTTGACTCCTCTGGAGACGGGGCCAGTTTCTCTGGTTTATCGATTCCAAAGTGATGCTTCTTGCAAAGCTGAAAAAGAGGATTTCTTGAGGCCATTATACCTGAATTTGAATTCTCAAAAAAAAACTAAATGTTTATTACTACAAAACCACAACAAATTAAATGCATTACACTATACAGTTCTCCTTTTCCTAACCTAAGGCTGTAAACAATCCAACAGTTGCATTGATCTAAAGGATTTCTAGGCACAGCACGGGTGGAACGATCATTTTGTTGCACAACAGGATGGGGACTAAAAGCCAAACCGAGAACGATCATCCTCCTCCGGATTTACTCACTTGAAAGTATTCTGTCTCACCATCCATGAAGCCACTCTGAAAGACTAAAGTCTTAGTAATATTCAACTGCCTTTGCGATCTCTTACACTCTAAATGTGCGAGTAAAACATTTTTTTTTTTAAAAAGCAACACTGTCAGCCTATCAGAGAGGAACTATATAGTGATACACAGATACATTTAAATCGAATAATGAAATGCAATTTTGTATTCTCACAAGCACCATTATAATGATTATCGGGGCGCATGTTTAAAACACCACAGCATTAGCGTACACACCTCCAGCTCGAGCTCCTGAGGCTCTTCGTCAGACAGAGGAATGACGGCGATCTTGGTGATCTTGTAGACTTTGTGGTCTCCTGGTAAAGTGCCCACCAGTGCTTTCTGTCGGATTAATACGAGGCCCAGAGGAAGGTCTGCCAAGAGGAGAAAGACGAAGGGGGAGTTGCATCATGGGTGCAGAATTTTTCACATTCTGAGGAGGTGTGAAGAAAGCAGCTGCACACATGGCCATTAACTGGAGATATTTTTTAATAAAATGGTAACACATAACCGAATGTCAAAACCACGTTTTAATATTATTGTTTATGTGTTTTCTTGCGAAAGGTATAAGGTTTGATTGCAAAAATGTGTACATGAGGCCCGGCACCAACAAAATCTGATTTATCATCGATGGAATCATCACCATCCGCTCACGCGGCTTCATAACGACACAAATTCCCAAGCGCTTTCACACTATTTCTCGCACCTTTTCTATGCGAGTAAGAAACCTGCTATGCAGGGGATTGATTTAGTTGCTCAGTCGTCCACTGCACACAGATGGGAAATACTGGTAAGAATGTGCGTGTGCTCCGTGCAAAAGCAACGCACAGCTAAGGAGGAAATGTTCAAAAAGGTTCGTCATTCTCAAACTTACCTGTGTGAAGCTGTATCTTTCCAATGACACCTTCTACCAGACCCAAGCACACTGGATTCCAAGCCAACAGCAGGTCTGTTGCTGAAACAGAAATGTGAAGATGGAACATCAGAAAGGTGGCGTTGCAAAATCACGCTCCGCAAGCAAATGCTTGAGATCAGACAAACATCCAGGTTGAAAAGTGACACATGCAAGCACGTGGGGCACTTTGTGTATTGGGGTCCACGGGTTATTTATTGAAAGGTTCGAGCATGTGCACCTCTTGTCAGAAACGGCTGAATAGTCACACTAAGACTGGGTTAACCAAACAGAAAGTACCTCAACACAGTCGTGGTTGGGTGATTTCATGGTAACACTAAAAGCTATTATTTTAATACCCAGTAAAGCCGCTCTTAACAACTTGGGTGTGCCAACATGTTCAAAGACCAGGCCAAGTACAAACTCTGTGACTAATAGAACAAGTGGAATGCTTTCAGCATTGGTGGCAGATTAAAACGTGATAGTGGGAGGAAATTGGAAAAATATGGAGGGGTGTGGCGAAGGTTGATGGATGTCAAGTGAAAAGCAGCCTCAGACGATGACTCATCCTGTTCCACCAGTCACACATTGTGTGGGCTCACAGGAAAATGAAATACAAAAAAATATATATATTTTGTTTTTAATCATCTTCACTCAACATGTGGAACATCGTGGAAGTACTTCAACGCTTTGCTCGGGAGTGGAAACCCAGCGAGGAGTGGAAACCCTTGTTCCAATTAAATAATGAAACAGCGGTGCAACTAAAAACCTGTTTGGGATGGCTGCTCAGACCACTTCGACTCGCAGGAGAAACTTCTCTCTTCTCTCAGCAACGTGTCATTCCCAACAGCCCCCTGCATTTTATTCAACACTCAATTCATGGGCAATTATCTGACACGAGCAGCAGCAGCAGCAGCAGCAGTGACCACGGTGTAAAGACACCTACATACCGGAACTTATTGCACTACGTTAAACGTCACAATGCTCATCGTTCGTTTCTAATTATTCACCATATTAGATATATAGAAAAGGTGTAAAACGCCCGTTACAGTCCCGGACTGTGTCTGCTGGGCTGAACCCCCCCGTAAGAGAAGTTCGAGGCGTCGCCCCCCGGAGTGAGAGCGACTTTACGGTGTCATGGCGCGGCCAACGGTCTCCGTCGCGCCTTTAAGAAACGGGTCGACCCGTCCCGTTTTTGACGCAGCCGGGTTACGACGCGTTTTTACGGTAACGAGCGGCAGGTACCGAACTGCCGAGTTGCCCTGTCACGTTACAATGGCGACAACGCCATCGCGAGAGTAATGGACAGGCCACGACAATACCAGCGCGTTTATTTCAAGGTAGACCCACCCGGGGGGGGGAAGTGCAGGTTCAGGTAAACGGCCGGCTGCGGTCAGTCCCTCGGTACATACCGGGTCTGACGGTCATGGTCCCGTCCTTTCGGCTGCACCACAGAGCGCAGTCCCCGCTCTGGAGGATGTAGTCGTCTTTGGCTTGGAACAGCTCCATGTCGGTCCCGTTGGACGTGACGCTAACGCAGCTAAAGTCGCTGGCTTGGCAGCCCGGCGCAGGTGTGGAGCAACTTCCACGTCTCGGAGGCTGACTGTAGCCCGGAGAGCGACTGGCTAGCCGCGGTTAGCTCGCTCCCCCACGGGCTCGTGAGCTACGGCAGCTAGCTGGCTCGCGAGCTCGCGGCAGCGAGATGCGTGTCGGAATTGTTTACTCCGTTTCTACGCATACTGGTAATTAAATCCCCCCCCCTCCTCCTCCTCCTCCTCTTTCTGCACCGGAGAAGCAGCCCTTCACGCCGGAGACGCGTCAACTAGCGAGGTGTCCCGGCTGCTGCTGCTGCTGCGTGGACCTCAAGACGTAACCGACAGTTTCCTGCTCTAAACAATAGCACGTGACCTGTTCCGTAACGAGTCCTGTACGTAAAACTGTTTACATCCTCCAGTCAATACATTATGAGAGTCATCGTGAATTATATGGCTGTAATTATTTATATGATGGAGCTGTATGTTGAAGACTAGACTCCCCATTCTGATGAAAGTGACAATTAAGCATGTTGTGTCTTTATGTTATTGTCTTTCTACCAGCCAATATATTGCCTTTATTTGATTGGGGATTATATGTAAAACACTCATCAAACAATAGTAATTAAGTCCCTCTTCTATTGTTACAGTTCGGGGTCAAACACACCACTTTAAGTGTCCCCAGGGGGCAACATGTGTCCCAGTTATGGCTAAGGGGGGCTCTGAGGGGAACAACCCTTCAGTGGAAAACTAAACCAGACTTAAGTCAGCTGAATACTGTCAGGGACACATCTTCACATCCTCAAGTTAATTCTCGACATGGTCTGTGGGAACACAAATATTAGTCCAAATCCATGTCAAATACGTTTTTTTTATTTTCAAACATGCCAATGTGACTTGCTTTCAACAATGCATCAGTCTGCTACTCATAAACTGTGATTAACACAACACCACAATCCATCATTTGTAAAGGTGTGTTAGGCAGTGACCCGTATATACCTCACAGGTGGCTTTATGATCGTATTATAGTGACAAAATTACTACACAAACAATTAGCGTCATCTTAAAAATAATGTCAAACCGTTTGAAAGTGACAGATTGATCTTCGTCTCTTTCAGGCTGTTTTTGTGTGTTAGCGTCATTACACATTGTGGCTGTGGTAGTTATACATTCTAACAACACCAAAGTGCTGATTGTCTGACATCTCAAGTAAGATGCATATCTCGCCTCCATTTGTCATCACACATTCATAAATGTACCAAAATACAATATGATATAAATACTGATATAGTGTTTGAAATAACAAGTAAAACAATGCACATACAAACACGTCAATCAAAACTCGTGTAATTTATATATTTCAAATGAAGTGCTGCTGATGCTTCAGCATACTACATATCAATGATGGCAAAGACAGCAAAATCAGTAATGCACCCAAAAAAGCAGCATCTAACAGACATATTCATTGTGTTCCGGGACAAAGCAGCTCCACCATGGCCACGCGGCTATAAAGGGGGGAAATGCGTTTTTCTGTTGACTGAGTTTTGCAGTGAGTTCTGCTCTAAAGCCCCAATGTTTGCACTTTTGTGTACCGACTGATTCGTTGACTGGATTAAGGAAAGCTCCGTACAATATTTGATCAAGACAAAAGGCAACCACACGTAACATTTCTTAAGAAAATACCTCTGCTTTTCTTACCATATATTTAGTAAAAGGCCTCTTATTCAAACTTAAATTTGACTAGAAATTGTTGACAACAACTTGATCATGACAGCTGTCTTATTATGAAGACATCGGCACAACATAGAAGGCAACAACATTGGCTTGAAAAACATGATCGCTGAGCTACCATCAAGTATGTGCTGAATGGCAGTAAATACCAACACCGTTAATCAATGCATGCAACTTCCACAAATGCTGTAGATAAAAGGAGGAGGAGGAGGAGAGCTAGCCGGGTCGGGCTCGTTCTCAATCAAATATAAAGCAGGTTATCCTTCTCCCTTCTTGATTATGAAGTGTGAAGTCATTATGATATCTCCTTGGCCAGCTCGACGTTTTCCTTGGCGATCATTCTGGGCTCTCCTTTCGGTGCCAGGTCGTCTCCCTCCATCGCCGTCTCACTTGCAGGCCTGGCTGGTTGCTCCTCCAGTTGCTCCAGTCCTTCCAGTATGGTCTGAACCCGACGGACTCCGTCCCGTCTTGCCTGCCGCACATCTACACGACCCTCTGGGTCAACCGTGTCCAGTGCTAAGAGCTCTTTGGTCAGCAGCTCCTCTAGTAACAAGTACTTCTTACCATTCTTCTTTCCGTCAAAGCTTTTCACCTCCTGCTCCAGCTTAGCAACCCTTCCGACTATCTGCTGCACCTTAGCCAAGCCCGGGTGGACTGGGCACTGGGCGGCCTGTTCAGCCTCAACCTTTACAGGTTGGACCTCTGGGGGATCAGCCGTCGTGTCCTGGGGCTCGGGCTTTGGAGGTATTTGAACTGTGATATCTGCAGAGTGTTGTTGTGGTGGTGGTTGTTCTGGTTTCTGGGGCGGCTGGAACTGTTGCTGTGACTGCATAAACTGTTCGGGATGCTGAGGCAGTGGGGATGTCTGAGGTGGTGGGGATGTCTGAGGTGGTGGGGATGTCTGAGGTGGTGGGGATGTCTGAGGTGACGCATGCTGAAACTGTTGTGGCTGCTGAGGTTGCTGAAACTGTTGTGGCTGCTGAAATTGTTGTGGCTGTTGTGGCTGCTGAAACTGTTGAGGTTGCTGAAACTGTTGTGGCTGTTGTGGTTGCTGAAACTGTTGTGGTTTCTGAAACTGTTGTGGCTGTTGTGGCTGCTGAAACTGTTGTGGTTGCTGAAACTGTTGTGGCTGCTGAAACTGTTGTGGTTGCTGAAACTGTTGTGGCTGCTGAAACTGTTGTGGCTGCTGAAACTGTTGTGGCTGCTGAAACTGTTGTGGTTGGTGGAACTGTTGTGGTTGGTGGAACTGTTGAGGTTGTTGAGGTTTTTGGACGTCAGCTTCCGTGTGCAATGGCTGGGGGAGTTGCGCGTTCTCGGGTTTCTGCTGAGTGCCTTGTTGCTCCTGCTCTATTTTCTGGGGCGGGTCTCTGGTGAGGACATGCTGCTGTGCCTTAGAAGTAACAAAAAAGTCGTCACAATCTAGGTCAACACATACTGACAAGAAAGGTCTCACATTTTTGAACATGAGGAAAAATCCACGTGAAAACATCCCAAAAAAGTACCTGTGGTCTTTCTCCCAGCACCTGCGTTACAATAGGTGACTGGCTTCTAATATGAGGTTGGAGGTGAATAGAAGTGGCGTCGCGATGCTGGGGAATCGGAACGGGAGAGGCTCTTTCCCGGGGGGGCGGCATCGCTGCAGTGTAGCCCGGCCATTCGTCGTTCTGAAGGCGATAGAAGGGCTGCTGGTGCTCCGAGTAGGGGATGCGCTGAGAGTAGACGGAGGGGTTCAACTGAGCCTGCGTTTGTGTTTGGCCTCCTCCTCCACCCTCATGGATCACCGGGATGGGGATGTAACCTGCTTGAAGACCAGTGCTGCTGGGCCGCGGGGGTTGGTGATGCGGGGCGGTGTAAACCTAGAAAACATTTGGAAATTAAAACAGTGAGAATCACGTATTTGGTTTATTTATTTGGCATGTACAGTCCTGCAGCATGCATACTCAAATCCAACCTCTGCTGTGTGTGAAACAGGCGAGCTGGCCTTTCCAGGCTCAACGGAGCAGCTATCCAAAGGTCCATGCAAAGGGGATCTGGGCCTGCAGTGGAGCCCTGGCGTTGGGGAAGGCGTCCGCCCGTCAGACCGGATATTCTGTGCAGCGATTGGATGGATGTAGGAAAAACACGGATGCTGTTGCTGCCTCAGTTCCGCGCCCTCGTGGAAGACAGGGATAGGAACGTAACCTGGGCGCAGAATTGGGTGCTTCATCTCTCTCACAAAGGTTTTCTGTAACTCCTGGGGGCTTGGTTCTGGTGGTATGTTGGGTCCATTGGCTGACACTTCTCTGACCTGAAACACGGCCAACAGTATATCGTTTAACTGGTTATTATTTATAGGCCATGATCCAGCAAAGGTAAACAACTAAATAAAATACTCTAGAATGCCAAAGAACATTTTAGGAAAAACTAGCATTGGTTTAACCACAAATGTGTTTCGAGTCATTTACAGTCAACACTACAAACTTGGCTGAAATTATGATCCCTAAGCCTAACAAATCTAGTCAATTATGACCAAATATCAAATTAAATATGCTGACAGGTGATTGGCTTTTCTTGAGCAGTTAAAATGAAATGAAACCCTTTTGTAAAAATAAAAAATTAAAACCAGCTCTTCTTGCTTACAGTTGAGTAAAGGAAGTAACAGCACATTCCTTTCGTGAATTGTATTGGCACTTGCTTATCTTCTCCACTCTGAGATTTAGATTTAAATAAAGTAAATCCAAAACTAAATTGCTAAACATGTTGTCTGCAAAAACGTATTCCAGACATACAACCAAAGGTATTTTTGAATTGGAAAGCTCTCTCAGGCCTGAGATAACTGCAAAGGTCACAGGTTAAAATGTGAAACAGGGGGATGCCAAATGTATCACCTCTTGAGTATTTGATAAACAAAGTACACCTCTGATTAACGTGGACTTGCGCTCATTTCCTGTCAGACAATTGCTTAGTTTGTTTGTGAAACTGAGCTCCACAATAAGATGGACATCATTCACCCGGCTGTGTCATGCAACAGTTCGGCTCACTCTCCAAACTAACATGTTAACAGCTAGACGTCATCACGGCACACACAGAATGTCTTCCTCGCGTCAGTCTCACTGCTGCTCTAATACCATGAAATAGAGTATACATAATACCAGAACACATTTGAATGTATACCACACTTATATTCCCACTAAGTGGATTTATACTGACTTAAAAATAGCACGATATCTCCCTAAATACTACAATGGCACTGTCAACAGGCAGGCTGGATGTCGGACAATGAGACTCATCATTTATTTTAGCCAAAAGAGAAAACAAATATTTGTATTATTCTAATAGTGTACAAAGTGACTATAGCCACCTGCACGTGACAGCTGTGGAGCAACAAGTATTCTGGTAACTCAGCACTCTTCAACCTTCTACCTCTGGCCACTAACTAAACAACAACGCCTCCAGAACAAAACAACAACAACAACAAAACTCGCATTAATATGTAAACCAGTGTCATCTTCGAGACCAACAGTTACTAAGTAGCTGCGAACGACCCTATTGCCCTCTGCAGTCACGTCTGTGTGGGACACTCACTGCACGCTGCCAGCGCCGTTGCACCAATTTTATCCCCCGACAGCTGTTTCTTTCTAGCAGATTCTTCGGGACACTAACTTTGGACAACACCGTCTCTCTCCGAGACGAAAGATTAGCAACTGGCAGCCTGTCAGAGGGGGGTGGGGGTCGGGTAGGGGGTGGGGGGGGTTCTCTGCAGACCTGTACGTGTTGTCGCCACATGTATTAAACACAGTGCTGGGCGCGATAAGCAGCCTGCGCCTCGAGACGCCACCGAACGTGAGCGGCAGCCGCCTTCACGCCTTGTAAGGGAAAAGTTGAATATGAGCTGCACGTCGCGTGAAAGACATTGTTATTAAATGCGCTGGGAGCTCGACTCTAGGTGGCACGGTGAGTCACCGGGTAATAATAGTGTTCAGATCATGACACGGGGAACATAGCGGGGTGATGACCCGTTATAACGGGCTTATGAGCTGTCCGTGAGGGGGAGGCGGCGGTGCCGAACAAGGCCTCCAGTCAACAAGATTAATGTACAACAGTGATGCGGCGCAACGCTTCTCTTCATAAACAACGCCCCCCCCGCCCCCCCAAAAAAAAAAAAAAAAAAACACGCACGAGCTCGATATTAAATAAACAAAAATGTCACAAAAAAAAAAAAAAAAAAAGTCGCCGTAGCAGAAGTTGTACAGCCGACAGCCGTCAACGTCGGACGAGCCAACTTTATTCCGCTCCCTCTTTTACCTTTTTCGCGTCGTGCCGCGGGTCATTCCAGGTCGTCGTGTGGTTATTGTGGTCCACGAAGAAGGGCCATCCGGTCTGGGGGTCGATTTTGACCTCCCAGCCGAGGGGGAGAGGGTCGTTGTCATTGTTGGCCGTCGTCAATATCGGCGACTGCGTCTTCACGCCGTTCATGTTGCTGCTGCGGTCGAGTACCGAAACGTGTTTCACTCCCGGCGACGGACGCTTTAAAGATTCCTTGAAGTGACGTGGGAAAAGTGGGCTGGAAGTTTCTCGAAATAGCCGGGTTAATGTTGGAGGCGGACGGCGCTGGATACTCCACCAGCAGCACCCCCCCCCCCCACCCCCCACAAACATAGCCACAAAGTAAACCTCTGGTCTGCATTGCTTTGCATGTGTTTGTCTCCGCACTGGAGGAGGATGTTTTTGCGGCAGCTGTGGAGAAAGTGCGTGCTCCAACCGTGGCGGTCATTTTAGCTCCTGCTCACGGGGGAATTCGTATTCGCCCTGATATTCCTCTGGAGCACCCCCCCCCCCCCACCCACCCACCCACACACACACACACACACACACACACACCCCACACATTCTTTTTGTTTTTGAGAACGATTTTTTTTGTGTGTGTTACAGATATGGGAATCCCAACGCTTTTATCATATCGAAATGGGTTCCCCAAATAGATGTGTTCAGACTCCCACGGGATAAATCCGTCTGTGTTTGCTAGAATGCGGCGCACAATTAAGCCCACGGACGCGCGGCGGTGCGCAACGTGCATCTCACGACTACTCCGATTCAGCTCAAGGGGAACACTAGCAAATGTCCCAAATAAATAAACAATTTATCTTGGCTGAAGTCTGTGTGAAATCACATCATGGATCTTTTTTCTTGCGATTGCAGTAGAAGACGACTGGTGTCTATTTTTGGACACAGGAGAGTGACAATAGCAAATATGCAATAGGATTAATACGTGTTATACGTTATTATCGATAGCGACGCAATACAGGAGATTTAAATGAAGGGAAGGACTTGTTTTCCCCTCCATTGCTTCTTTTATAGACACATTGACTTATGGACGGTCAGATTTTTCATTCAGTGATGGTGTTGATGTGTCCAGCATGCTATGACCTAGGGACATGACCTATCAACCCGCACTGCATGGATATGTATTTGGTAACCCACCGCCCGTCCTGCCTTGCCATCTATGAGAGTTGGGAGGTGGTTCAGAAGTTGCTTTTATTGAGTAGAGACCTGATGCTCTATACGAATTGAAACCACTGACAAAAACTCTGTATTTTGATGGATATTTTTCTAATTTAACTAAACAGGAGCACTAGTTCTTGTTGGCCTTTAAATAAAATGACCCTCAAAATAAAAACACCTGTCAAAAACAACTAAAAGAGTGTCTTTGGCGCCCCCCAGTGCTGTTATTGAAATACATTGTGACAGACAGCTATGCATGTTTCCTTATGCAGAGGCATAACAGCACTTTATTCTGTAATTCAACAGTCTCATGATTTAGCGGAATTTTTTCACATATACTTTGACATACCATATATGTATTGAATATTCAAATATGTATCTCTGAATGAGTCAGTGGTAATTAATACACATTTTGTTCAGTTGGAATTGCTATGAGACATAATGTGTTAATCAAAACATGAATGAGTAATTCACACTGGAGCCTTCACATGAGTCACAGACTTTATATAGACTCAGGTCCAGAAAGGTCTCCGTGGTTCGAGAAACTGGGACGATCCGCCAGACGCCGGTCGCTAAAACAAGCTCACCCTTGCATTCTACTTCAAAATAAAGGTCTCTTGCGCAAATTACTTCCGTTGCCTTATATGATAAATAAATTGCTAAACGCGTTCGCTGTTTTGTCATTATTAATTTACTAATAAATTCATTATTTCCAATGTTCAAACTTGGTTGAAACTGTACAAATGGTGGCTACTCGTTACCTCACTCTGACCTCGGCTCGCCGGGGCTCTTGTTTTCAGAGACACCGAAACCCACCCACCCACCCACGCACGCACGCACGCTCGCTCGCTATCTCTCCTTACTCCCAGCGTGACGTTTTCCCTGGCGCCCGGTTAGCTAGCTTCTAAGCTAGTTAGCTAGTTAGTTGTTGTACCTAGTTAATTAACAGGGTTCACCGGAATCGGTAAACGTTAGCTGTCGGTTTCGGTCATGGACGACGAAAGCTACCCCAAGACCCTGTGAGTAACGCGAGGTGTCCAACTGTCCGGTATTCTTAGCTTTGCTCACGTCGGTAACCGGGTGGCTAACGTAGCTAACGGTACCCGCTGTCCAACGTACACAGCCCAGAGAATACCGCCACACGACACCGCGTTAAGGCTACTCCTGTCCGGTTGTGCAACATACGGTGAAATAGACACGCGTTTGGAGAGTTAACGGCGGAGGCAGTCTCGACAGCCGTTAGAAACGTCGGGCGAGCTAACGTTAACGCTAATAAAAAAATAACGTCACATTACGAGCTAATTTAACGACTAACCGTGGTAACACCCACACGTAACCTAGCTGTGCACGCGCCAGTTGGTCACAATGTGCACCACCACCTCGCCTTTACCTTGAGTAAACTACTCTCACCGAATGACCCCCTCTCTCCTCTGCAGGTATGTGGGAAACCTCTCCAGGGATGTAACGGAGATCTTGATTCTGCAACTCTTCACCCAGATCGGACCTTGCAAAAGTTGTAAAATGATCACAGAGGTAAGCAGCCAAGATTGTTGTTGTTTTTCACGTCAGGGGGGGGGGGGGGGGGGCATGTCCAACTTGTTATCCAACGTCAGATAATGCATTGGAATGATAGCTCGTTTAATACAAAGAAACTAGACGCATTGTTGCTGCAGTGACATCACATTTGTCTCCTAAATAGTGGAGTGGAACCAACCTTATGAACTTTTGTGTTTGACCTTGCCCCGTGCAGCATACAAGCAATGACCCCTATTGCTTCGTGGAGTTCTTTGAACACAGAGATGCTGCTGCAGCTCTTGCAGCCATGAACGGGAGGAAGATACTAGGAAAGGTAGGACAATAAGTCGACTGCTTGAATTCCCCTGTGATCCTTGTTCCTCGTGGGGACAATGGTCCTTTCTCAGAGTGTCTGTCATTATTTTAAAGTTTCCCTTTTAATATTATTCCAGGAGGTCAAAGTAAACTGGGCCACCACTCCAAGTAGCCAGAAGAAAGACACATCCAGTAAGTGTTCACCTATCGATTTCCTAATCCGCTGAAATCAAAGTTGACCACAGAATAGTAAATGGTTTCTTTCCTTTTGTTTGTTTTTCCTTCTAGATCACTTCCATGTTTTTGTGGGAGATTTGAGCCCTGAGATCACCACCGAGGATGTCAAGGCTGCATTTGCACCTTTTGGGAAAATCTCGTAAGTTTCCACTTAGAAGGATAATCATTTTTTATGTGCAGTACTAAAAATGGAATGCCACAATGTAAGCATATTGATTTATCTAAATTTGGGAAATATTAAGTTACTTCTTAATAATCGTATATAAACATATGCTCTGAAACAACTGTCTATGACTATGTTCACATGCATACAATATGGGGTGACTTAAATGTAGTAATGTTAAGTTCATGTATATTGTGATTTCAAACATTGGTCCATGAGGGATGACCTCCTGAAGGTTGTTGTACCTTCTCAACAGTCTACAAGCCACATCTGATCTCGCATGAATTCTTTAGTTTTGTAAAAAGAAAATCAATGGTTTGATCTGAAACACTGGGACACCTTGGTGTCCGAGGGGTTGAGGGGGTCTGACCATGAACAACCGGCCTCGCTGTTCTTGCATGTTTTCCAGCCGCCACTTCTTTCTCCAAGTATATTAAGAAAAAACATTAACACAAAGTGAAAACCCAAGAAGTCTACAGAGATGGTTAATATTCAGGAGAACCAATTCAGTTTTGCGTCATCTTGGTGTATTTTTTTTGGACACATTTCTATTCAATAGTGGCATTACATCCATGCATGTAAACCTAATTGTGATGGACCAACATACATTTATACTCTTTCACATGAAAGTAAATATCGGACTGCACCTTTTACCAACACATGTATTGCTCTTTTGCCAGTCTCATTTCAGTTATAACTTTCCAACACAATACCTGTAAGTTGTTGAGAGCTTTATTATTGTGTATTTTTTATGACTGAAGTGTCAACTTTTAGCCTCTTGTTGTTGCTTCTTTTTTCTTTCTTTTTTTGTGTGCATATTTTAAGGGTGTGGTAAGTACATGTTATGTCAGCAAAATGTAAGCTGTTTGTATGAACCTGAACAGCTTTTAGTTGTGGGTCTCAGTGAAGTAATAGCACTTTGGTTATTTTACAGAAATGCTCATAGGATTGGACAGGAGCTTGAAGGCTAACAGCAAGGAACTGTGCACTCTGGAGACTCAGATGTAGTTTTTTTTCTCTATTTATTCCATTCTTTCCATATGTCTTTATTTGTAGATGCTATGTATTAACATGATCTAGCTTAGATTAACAAATTCCAGCACTCAATGTATTCCTCTAAATCGATGTTTAAATTGTCTCATTTTGATTTGCATAGTGTTGTTTGTAGTGAAATGATCCTCTTACAAAATTTCTGAAAATGTCAATTTCTCAAAAATTTGCAGCTCCCCAAACTCCATACTCCATAGTGGTGGTAAAGAATTGACCAGGGAAAAAAAAGAAATCTGTTAACAGGCCATGTATGCCGTTTAATTCCTTTTTTCTCTTTTGATATGTTCTATATATTTATATTTGTAGTGAGAGCACCAGCCGCAGATTTTAAGAATGCATGGTAATCCCTTTTAATCTGTTCCTTTTTGTGAATTTACATAAGTAGTGTTCTGTTGAAATTGAACAGGAAGTGGTGCTCTAGTGGCAAGGACCCATTAAATCATCTGAAATCATTTAAAAACAGTACTATAGGCTGCATGTTTTTGTACTTGTTTTTGTCCTCTCAAGTGTTGCTTTGAAGTTATTTTACAAGTCAGTGCCCAGCACAAGGTCATCATAGCTAATGTACATTCATTTAGGACAGAGTAGAGTAGTCCAGTTTGTTTTGCGTGGTTCCTTTTTAGTTTTGAAACGTTAAAGCTGAAAAGTGCACTGAAGTTGTTTTCACGTTTCCCTCCAGGGATGCCCGTGTTGTGAAGGACATGACGACAGGCAAATCAAAGGGGTATGGATTTGTGTCCTTCTACAACAAACTGGTAAGGCTCCAGTGCAAGAACACAGACTGAAGGTTATTTCTATTTTCTGTTTATTATCCTACTTTTTTAAAGCATTCATAGTAAATCAAATGAACGTAATCATAGTCGACAACATCTTGAATCCTCCTAACGGGACATAGATATACTAATAATATAAACTAATGTATATTTTTTTGAGAACGGCGTATTAGTCGCTAGTAAACTTTACAGATTCATCCCGTTCAGAGGGGTAACTGTCTTTTGATTTTGGATTTACAGGATGCAGAGAATTCCATCATTAACATGGGGGGACAGTGGCTTGGAGGACGCCAAATCAGGACCAACTGGGCAACACGTAAACCACCAGCTCCAAAAAGTGTCCAGGACAGTAAGTGTTTAAGTGCCTGCACACCCACACCAGGGATTTCCACTTCCAAGGCGAGTCAATTTCACCTGGCAGATCTGCCAGACTTTAATATATCCCATTGGATTTATCGACAAATACTGGAGCGTAGGTTCTTTTATCATGTGGGCCATTCATCACAGCTTGATTTTGGCATAAACTTGTGTGTAGAAACATCCCTTTTAAGAAATGTTGTTTGTTTTGTTTTAGACGGCTCAAAGCAGCTGCGGTTCGATGACGTGCTGACTCAGTCCAGTCCACAGAACTGTACTGTGTACTGTGGAGGGATCCAGTCAGGACTGTCAGGCAAGTGTCACGCTTTCTAAAGATGCACAAGCCCGTAAGGCAAGCTACACGAGACACGAGTCACGAGTGGGTTTATTGCTCACCAAACACTTTCCTCGTGTAGCCTCAAAGATAACCACAATAACCTCTTTCCTGTTTTGACTCTTTCAGAACACCTAATGCGCCAGACCTTCTCACCGTTTGGTCAAATAATGGAAATCAGAGTTTTCCCAGAGAAAGGATACTCTTTCATCAGGTAACGCCTCGGTGCAGTTCAGCATTTGGCCTCTAGATGTCGACACGAGCACACTGCATGACTCAATGATGGTCAGCCAGCGCTCGACTGGGTGTCGGTGGCCTTTTACGCTCCGTTTGTCTTCACCTCAAAACAAACTGTGTTTTCTGGATCGCCTGACATCAATTTGATAACTTTGACTGCTAAGCTGCCGTTTCCCTTTTTTTTAAAAAGGTTTTCCTGCCACGACAGTGCTGCCCATGCCATTGTTTCAGTAAATGGCACGGCCATTGAAGGACACATAGTGAAGTGCTTCTGGGGCAAAGAATCAACGGACGTAGCAAAGAATCCACAGCAGGTAGGGAAAACGTCACTGATAATGAATCTGATAAGATTTTGAAAACAATATGTATTTTTATGGGCATTTCTTAAATAACTTTAGCAGAGATGACAGGAAATGAAGTGATAAATGGGAAGAATGAGCTAGGGACATTGCAGTCAATGGGATGCGTCTTAATCCCTCAACACGAGAGTCCCACTGAAGTCTTTCTTTTTAACCTATATATTAACTATGAAACAAAAACAGATGCTCTATTACAAAAGATATGTTTTCGGAGTGAAATGGTAGACTACTAGGATTAAAAGGCCCATTTTCTTGTAGCATTTGCTGAGCTATGTAAGAGCATCAAGCTATTGGGACACGAAGGACATGGATTCACTTTCTCTCTGTTTGTCACTCAGGTTGAGTACGGTCAGTGGGGTCAGTGGAATCAGGTCTATGGGAATCAACAACAACAACAGCAACACCAGCAGCAGCAACAACAACAACAACAACAACAGCAGCAGCAGCAGCAGCAGTATGGGCAGTATGTGACAAATGGGTGGCAAGTTCCCTCCTACAGCATGTACGGCCAGACGTGGAACCAGCAAGGATTTGGAGTAGAGTGAGTTTCATTTAGTTGTATGGATTTAATTCAATCATAAACCTCCTTGTGTGACTATACTGTCACAGGTCAGAAGACTTAACTCTCATTAAAGTATTCTGAATTGACCATGCTCTACTTTTAAACTACTACTTTCCCTTTCAACACGGGGAGCAGTTATTTGTTCATTATTTATCATTCTTTATACGCAGTGGCCACGGTCATACTAACTGGGTACTTGTGGCATCTTTGCAGGCAGTCCCAGTCACCATCCTGGGTGGAGGGCTTTGGATCCCAGTCAGGCCAGGCTGCGGCCCCACCCGCTCAAGTCCTGTCCAACCTGGCCAACTTTAGCATGGCTGGCTACCAAACACAGTGAGCCGGCCCCCACCTAAGTGTAGAACCAAGAGGATTTGGTCAACCCTTTTAGACACACAGCACTCTTTCATCTGGGCAGACGCTGTGTTTGAAGAAGGCCAGGGGGCCATATTCACAACGCCTTTGTAGCTAATCATTGCTCCAAAAGCACCGGTTAATTTAGAAATAGTTAATATGATCATCACTTGTAGTTCTGTTATGGAAAAGTGCTCTTGGGCCAACTGTCTTGGTCAAAGTAGACGTTAAAGGACACTCCAACCTTTTGAATGTGTGGCCGTGTGAAACCAGACCCGGTGTGTGACGAAGGACTGAGTAGCCTTGGCTTGCTTACTGGACAGCCATCATTACACCTTTTTAATGCCTCTGATCTCACACTGGATAAGTTAACCAATGGGCCAAACCGTCAAAAAGTAAGTGTAGTCCTGCAAAATGTAATTGTTACCCTCCCGTATTCCGAATTTGAGCAAAACATGTAGTCATAAAAACATAAAAGCCACGGTATTTGTGATGAGTTACAAGCCATCATATTACATCTCACTGGAACAAGACAAAGGATTTAAATCATGTAAACAATATCCACTTTCAAAATGCCAATATGTTTTTTTAAATATAGTGTTTGTTTGTTACAGACTTGTCAAAAATGTTAGTTTACTTGTCATACTTTCACTGCATATTTCTGTAATTTTATACAACAGAATACAAAACTTCACTCAAGTCTTCATGCATTGCTTACATTCATTTTTAGGTTGGTTTGTCAAATGGCATCGAGTGAGTGTTATTGGTTATGAATTTGTGCTACAATCTGCACTGAGCCAGAAGAATGAACCAACCTGCTAAAAGTTGGTCTGGGCTGAGCTTCAGCTCATAGCTAGAAATTCATTCCCGTTTTGATATATTAATGATAAATGCGTAGTGAATAGAGGCCCTGCCATGATAGTTTACCTTTCGGTACATGTGAAAAGACTATTTGTATAAACAACTGTGGCTTTAAAGGAGATTTCTGCAAACGTGGTGTCTCTTGGGTACATTTTGTGTACAAAGAAAATTGTCATCTACACAACTCTAAAAGCAAAAAAAAGAAAGAAAAGAAAAGACGTTTCTTTTTGTATCCGAGTGATCAGCATGTTATTTGCAGACTTTTGATTCATTTTAGTTTCCACCTTAATGTAACCTATATTTGACTCATTTGTAGTCCTGTATCTCTCAGTAAAGGCTTTAGCACCGGCCCCCTTGATAAAGAAAAGCTTTGTAAAGTTCACGGGTTCTGAGGGCTGGAGAGGTATTGAATACTCCATATTGTGTCTCTTCCCCCCCCCCCTTTCGATAACTAATTACTTTATAGTCATGGCTTTCTAATGGCTGTTATTTTCTACAAATAACATTCAACCTAATTTAGCACCTGAACCAACAACCCCTGATGGTTTTTGCATCACAAATTATTTAGTCACTTCCTTGACTTGGACACTAAAAGACAAATTGTAACATTATTTAGGCTTACTGATTTTTGGGATGTTTTATTTTTACGAAAGTGGAAGGGTGCCTAAACGTGTCATTGATTCGTTCAGGACAGCAGGCACTTTTTTTTTTTAGTGCATCCTGACATTTCTCAGTATTTGCAGACTCGTTCCTCATATTCCAGGTAACGTATTTTATTTTTAAGTTGACCGGCAAATTTTGACGAGGGTTCCTCAAAGATGTCCTGCCATTTGCGTGTGTGCCACATCTGTACAGTATATCACACTCAGCCGACAACCTTGGTCATGTTTTCGTTTGTTTATTAAACCTGGGGGATGTTTGTGTAAAAAAAAAAAATATATGAGATATAGGGTCATGTTGGCCAAGAGTATAAATATCAACCGTAATCACAAATCTTCATGAAACTTTAGAAATAATGTACAGACTGTAGGTAGAAATGCCATCATTACATTTCAGCAATATGATTGATGAATAAGCCTTAATTGATGTGTCGGTAAATTCATACTTTGTGTTTATTTACAGAGGCTCTATTACAAACCTAAATTCTTTGCCATTGTGGATTTTCCCATTTCTCAGTTTGTGAGCAGGTGATGTTGCAGCTTGAACTGCACGCTTATGACATGTAATACATTTGTTGCTTAAAATATTGAATGTAATGGCAATTTGCTTTTATGACAATAATACATATAAGCTGAATAATATAAATGATGTTTAATAATAAAGGATGAAATCAATTTTCCATTAAAACGGGAAAATAAGTGACTTAAAATAAAGAAACATTTGAACCTGGTCGTTCAGTACATTTATTGGACACTAATAAATCCTGCATTACACAGCAAAACATGAATTCATTGTAAAATTGTATGTTACAACATTATGTTTTGGCAGCTCAGGAGGTAGACAAAGATGGTGAATAATTATTAAACTATGTACTCCATACAAACATAATTGGGGAGTTATTTAGTCGATACATCTCTACACTGTGCAAACAAGTCAAGGGGCCTTTTGAGCAACTGTAATAGAACTTGAACATTCATAAACATGAAATGACTAAAGCAAAGCAAGCATCACTTAGTCAGATATTATAATATTGGATTATATTGCATAACTATCTTTTCTCACCGACCCCTTGAAATAAATGTTTTTTTAATGCGACACTAATATGTAGATTTATATTCAGGTCGCCTATAATGTAACCTACATATCTGAGCTTAAACATTGCATTTCATTTAGCTGACAATCACACACCGTAGACACAGCTGTGGGGAGCAGTTCGGGGTTGCCTTGCTCAAGGACACATCAACTAGGGCTAGCCGGGGAATCGAACCACCGATGCTCTGATTGAAAGACGGACCTGCTAACCACTGACTCGTTTCATATTAGCTCTAGTGCGGTCGCCTAGTAAGCAAAGATTTTCAAAACAGCTTTTATACAGTATTTACACATTTCCATGAAATGTAATTTAAGAGTTTATTGTTGGTTTGAAGAATCCAGACTTTTAACGTTGGAAAGCAGTGGAAAAACAAACGGTCGTCGGCGCGTGACCTTCTCATCCTAATGTGTCAGCTGACCTCCAGATAACCCGTCGTTCTGTTCCATCGGAGGCGAATCACATGCGGCAATCGTATGCGGCGCTGGTGCAAACTGCTGGTCTCGCCACTCGGTCCACACACACCAGGACGCTCCCATCGGGGGCCGCATCATCGCTCTGGACAGGGGCAATCGAAAGTTGAACATAGGAAGTAAGAGAGAAACTATGCCGTTCTATTATATCACTGCCTCTTTGGCTTCATCAACACAGTCGTTACATGTAGGGTCGATACACCGTTCAGTGTAGCCGATTAGGTAATCGCTAATATTTGATGCGTACAACAGGGTTTATGGAAATCTTAATCTATTTCCATACTCACAGTGAGTTTCCTTGCCGTTTCGTTCCCTTTCGCTTCCTCTTGTAATCCCAGTTTCTCCACAATCGACTCGAGCCTGGATGCGATGCCTGCCACAGAGCTTTCAAGCTGGAGAACCTGTCTGGCCAGTCTTCCATGTTGAGAGAAACTGTATTTCAGTTTTTCGGAATCGCATTTCTCATATTTGAGGACAATTTATAGGTTCAATGTAAAACCTATTCCCACCTTAGAAACTGTTCCTGATCCACGACCGTATGACCGGAGTGGTTCTCCTCGTTAGACGTTGCAGGAAGATTCTCCCGTAAATCTTTCCCATAATGCATTCCGAGATTGTTGAGTTCGGCGCAAAGAGCGTCCTTACAAAAAGAAAGAAAAGGGAAACGTCATTGTGAATTCCATGTCTTTCACTGCTCGTCGAGCTAAATAACGAAACAAGCCAAACTGCAGAGACGATCACACAAACCCGCTTTTCCTCCAGCTCGACTTTCATCCTCTTTTGTTCGTCTTCGTCTAGAATTTGGTTCCCATCATGGTCAAACCGGGAAAAGGCTGCAGTAATTTCATGTTCAGCGTGTCCCATCCTACGACATCATCAGAGCGGGGAGGTTAGAACATGCGCTGTAAGGTCAATTGTATTGATATAGCCCAACATCACAAACTTGGCTCAAGGAGCTTAACAATCTGTACGCCATACACCCGTTGTCCTCCAAATAGTAAATGAGCTTCCTTTTGATATTTTCTCACTTACCCTTTCAGGGTTTCTCTGAAGTCCTTGAATTCAATTTCTCCAGATCCAGATTGTAGCGCCTTCTGAACATCTGATATGTTCTCCTTTTTAAGTTTCAACTTTATAAATGTCTTCATATAGCTCTGAATTAAAATAGAAATACATTTAGTGTGTCACTCTTAAAAACCTTTACCTAAATATATGGATTTTTTAATATAACATTTTTTTACATGATCTGATTACCTGTTTGATGATGTCAGTAATCTGTAGCTCGTCTTTTTGGCATGACAGCTCCTCCTTAACTACAGAGTATGTGTCATTTATGATGGCCAGAAACATGTTCTGAGGGTCAGATACATAAAGGGAATGAGAATGCCCATCTTTACCCTTTTAAAATCAAAACGTCTTGTGTTTGCCTTCCGATGCTTACCAGTAAAACAAAGAAAACAAAGAACACATAGGTAACGAAGTAGATCGGCCCAAGAACTCTGTTGGCGCGGTCAATGGCGTCGTAATCGAAGTCTCCCAGAATAATCCTGAACTGAGTGAAGCTGCAGAAAGAAGCGCAACACAAAAGGATCGCTTTACTCGTGCTCAATCATCATCCTATTCAGATAGTTTGTGTCGAGACGCAGTTTTGGACACTTCTTACATGCACTTGACGAAGGTGCTGAAAGATTCAACCTCTGTCCCGAAGAGCAAATATCCAAGCTGAGCGTAGGCGAAGAACACTATGAAGAACATGATGGCGAAGCCCAGGATATCTTTAGCACATCGACCCAGTGTGGAGGACAGCTGAGTCATGGTCTTGTTAAAACTGATGTACTTGAAAACCTAAAGAAAACAGCCAATCTCAGGGATGAGGCTTGAGCCCAGATCATTTCTTAAGGAATGTGTTTCAGTAAAAGATGTTACTTTACCTTGATCCACGCAAAGAACAAGTTCACTGCATTCAAGTTGTTGTACTGTGTTTGCCAGAAGGCCAGGAATTCAAAATCGGCGTAGATACCAGGTTGTTCCAGCAGTTTGCCAAGCAAGGTGTCCACTTTGACAGTTCGGAAAACATTGAAGACAACGGCAACGATGGCAAGCTGGGAAGGAGAATAAGTATACTTCTTTGACGCAAAGCAAAATCAGAGAACAAGAACTGTTTGAATCAAATAGGAAGGACATGTTCTTACCATTATGACAACAATATCCAGTATGTTCCAGATGCTTTGGAAGTAGGAGCACTTGTGTATTCGCAGCTCGAGAATCTCCTCCACAACATAGTAGAGGATGAATAAACAGAAGACCATCTCGCAGGCGAGGATGAAGTAATCCCAGTTGGTGATGTAGCGAATCAGTTTGACGGTTCTGATCTGGTAGGAAGGGATCGCTCCACCAGTCGCTGGGAATTCAACCACCAACCTGAAAGAGCGGATACAACTTAAGTCCACCAATGCAATGGAATCAATCAATGGGTAAAGTTGCTATTGTCAGTAGTGCTCTCCACCTGATGACACAGAACATGTTGATGTTTGCGTTGTAAGTGGAAAAGTCGACGAAGGCTGCTCGGGTTCCTCGGTCGAGCCACAGGTTGTCCACCAGTTCCTCCAGTGTGATGGCGCTCTCCTCTTTGGTTCGACTCAGGTCTTGGTAGTATCCCGCTCCACTGTATGTGGTCAGCAAGCCCCAGTGAGAGGAACCTTTGACTTCTTTCTCTGTGTGGTATGTCCAGCTGCAGAGGAACAAGACAACGTTGCTGTACTTCTCCAGTCTGACTGCATACCCAAAGTAACCCTGTAAGGAAAACAGTGAGCGGCTTACGCGGTGCCATTGACGAGGCCGAAGCTCAGGTCGTCCTCCTTCTTGTCGTTGTACACATCGAAGCATCCCGTGATCTCATCTTCGAAGTCCTTGTGGACCTTGCAGGAGTTGTTCATGATCTTGATCTGCCTCATTCTGGGCACTCCCAGCAGCATGTTCTCATAGTAGATGAAGGACTGGTCTCCTCTGCCCAGGGACTGGTTATTGTACCATTTAGTCCAGTAGAGGCCGTCCAGCAATGGGCCCTGAGCATACTGTAACAAGAGAGGGTGCAGTTTCATATTCTCATGTCTCACTGTATTCTCATTGTTGTAAACACGGGGCAAACGAACATGGAGTAAAACTCACAATCCAGAAGTCGGCCATGGTGCCAATGGACTGAAACCTAACCCCACTTTCACCGCCTGTGTTCACAAACAGGTCCGTCATGGCTTTAGTGTAGTAATAGGTGCTCGAGCTGGTCATACCGTATGTCACTGAAAGACAACGTCATCACATTGTTAGCTGCCAATCGGCGGTTCCTATCTGGCTTTGCTCAGGCTCAGCTGTAAATGTTGTTCTATTCAACAGTCTGAGATAAGACAACTCAGGAGCAGACACGCAAGGCTCATTGAAGACTTCTTTGTTTGGCTGTGTTTATGTCACTGCAGTCAAATGGATCCAGATCAGAGGCCATCTTTTGTTTGAAGAGAGAGCACGGTGGCCTGACACAAATAGCCTCTTCAAACAATGTAAATGTACCCAGACAAAGCAACAAGGACAAATGCTCTTATCGCTAAAAAGCAAGGGATCAGTGCTCGAGTCCCTTTCACTCCTAATGCTCCGATGGACAATGGCTTGTCGGCCGAGGGATGGGGAAGGCATTTTGTGGTTGGCATTAAAGTAGGGGGAAGCTTTTTGATGGTGAATCAACAGTCCAACAGTCCCTATACACCAACGCCCTGCCGAAAGGTGAACACTTTAACAAGGTGATCAACACTGCTAATAAGGTAAAATTATAGAGGGACACCAAACAAAATATGTAATTCAATTCAATGAAAATATACTGTAATGCATTTAGGGTTTAAAACACATTTGAATTCTCTTTAACCCCCTCTGTTACCGTATGAACCATTAATATGTGAACATTTAGGACAACAGCATTTAATAATAATAATCCATTTAATTTATATAGTGCTTTTCAAGATACTCAAAGACACTTTACATTATACACCGTAGACACAGCTACGGGGAGCAATGCAGGGTTAAGTGTCTTGCTCAAGGACACATCGACTAGGGCGGGGATTGAACTGCCAATCTCTTGATTGAAATACGGGCATGCTAACCACTGACCCATAGTCGCCCCATTTGGAAGTCATTTTCATGCTTGCATGTCAATTCAACAAGTGTCATTATAAAATCCGGGAAAGTAGATGTAAAATTAAGTTTAAATTGGGGTTTCACTACTTCCCTTAAAGTATCTACATTTTAGAAGTCTACAGGACACTTTCTCGTGCTATACTGCGTGTAAGTGTCCATGTCATCTGATCATGAGTGCCAGGAATACATATTAATATTGTTTTGTATTTTTTTATTTTACAGGGACAGTGCACACCAATCAACAGTAAAACATCTGCTGTCCCTGGCCTGATTTTCTGAAGGCAGCCAGAAATTTAAAAATGTCCAATAACATAATGCAACTAAGATTCACCGAGAGACAGACATTGGATATTCCATGTAGGATAATATAATACTTACAGAGGCATATATCCACCAGGAACACCAGATAGACCAGTAACTCACGTAGAGTTGTTCGGACAAACAATTCTCTGTTGTTTGAGGTGTTTTCAGTCAGCGTTGTGCCCCAGAAGCCTACAGACAAATTACAGTCATTACAATGCTCAATGATTTAAAAGACCATGTAGACACTTTGATCCTGGGTTGAAATACAGTACTGATCATTTAAAGACCTAAATTATGATGGTCCACAGAAGTGTCATGTTGGAGAAAAAAAAGGGTCATATCAGTTGATTTCATGGGCCCAAACAGAACCAGAACCAAAGAAAGATGAGGTGTTTTTTGTCCAGATCTTGGCTAGGTGTCATCCAAACTCTGTAATGTAGAGATGGTAAACGGTGAATGGACTTGATATCGCTCTCTTCTCTATCGACCGCTCAAAGTGCTTCACAACAGCTTATACAATTCACCCATTCACACACACACACACACACACACACACATTCATACACTGATTGCAGAGGCTGCAAAGCCAGAGGCCAACCTGCTCATCGGGAGCGGTTAGGGGTTCAGTGTCTTTCTGAAGGACAATTGAAGGAAGCAGGAGTTGATACCGGGACCGGGACTGCCTCCCAAGGCATACTGTTGTAGACTGCCGAGTGGGTCCCACGTCCTACCTTTGATGAAGGAGCAGCAGCCTCGTTGTTCCTTCCCCAGGCTTCGGTCAGTGGATGGTGCTTCCTCTGGGAATGGACCGGGGCTGTCCAGTCTGTACATGCCGTCCATGGAGCCCTGGAAGAGGGGCTGAGAGTTGTAAATGGTGCTGACAGCTCGGGGCGGTGGTGGAGGGGAGCCACAGTAGCCCTGGTTGACCCAGGCTCCGTTGGCCATGCTGTCCAACTCCACCTGCCCGGTCAGGTGGCTGTCGGCCCGGTTGTTCGGGCACTTCATGCTGATGGACACCTGTGTGGACTGCTGGCGTGTAGATCAGAGAGGGAAGTGAGGCAGAGCAGGACGGGCAGCTTCTCAGGCACCTGCTGGAGAGATGTTTATAAAGAGTGGATGACATAAGCCTGCTTGAGGGAGGAGCTGGTCCTCGGTGGAGCTTTTGTAGTATTGAGATTGAGACCCAGTTAAAATACATTGAAGTAATAAAATGACGTACCTGTGTCCTGTTTTGCATGGTTACATCACATTGATTTGGTCCACGATATGTAACTTTTTCAATGCATTAGGTAGAATACAATGAAATAACCAGAAAACATGTAATAACCATCTCGCTTCAACCTAAATATTATTACATCGCACATCGCCACTTATTAATATGCTGGAAATGTCTTCATCAACATCAAGGCCATGTTGGACGACTGAATAATTCATCAGCTAAAAGACAATTTCATCTGTTTTGCCCTCTCAATTACTTCCATGCTGAGCACATTGTTGTCCCTATTGATGAACAACTCATCCAATAACGGGCTCCCATTGAGCAAATCAATTAAATGCACGTCGATTATATTTCTGTCGCCAACTGTGACCAAATTAATGAGGAGTGTAATTGTAGTGTCACTGATTGTCTCCTCCTCATTACTATTACGCACTTTTGACTCTGCCACCCATTCATTTTTGACACGCCAACTGTCAGAAAGCATTTATTAAGCGTGCGAACATTCGTCGGGGCATATGAATCACTGTGACCATCTGTATCAAGCGGTCTTCGTCTGTTGGCCAATTCCCCTCTGCCAACCCAGCAAGCCCCCTGCAACCCGTACCACTCGTGTATTTACAGGAAGTGTTCCTCGACAATGATAAACTAATGAGTACTAATTTAATTGAGCCCTTCTTTGATTCGGTATGTGATATCTATCCATATTTGTGGGTGTGTTTGTATATTTAGAAAGATGAGAAGATTTAGAAACAACCCAATTCCAAGTATTATAACCCAAATAAGATGCGTATAGCGCATTAGCAGCTGGACAATACATTTAATGCACTGCTGTAGATGTCTTATACTTAATGCAGATAGAGTTTGGGTCCCGCTGTGAGCGTTCATGCTTCAGTGGCTGTGAACACAGCGATTACACAGAGCCATTACCAGACAATAGAGTTTACTTTCTGCTCCCCCTCTGAAGCCGTGGCAGGATCTGGCACACAGGCTTCCTTAATCTGCTGTGGCTTGTGCCACCGTTCAAACTTTAAAAAAAAGAAAAAGTCTATGACAATCACTTTACAGAGGCCGATGATTGCCATTTAAATCTGTAGCTGCGGTGCTCCTGCAACGGACCGTTGCGGGTCACATGGCGTCGTGTTTTAGCTTACGTAATATAATCATAACTCTTTAATACTTTAAAAACGTCCAAAAAAAACCACGTATTTTTTGAAAGAGAATATTCAAGAAAAGAATAGTGATTCCACTTGGTGTGCCCCCCCAACATGAGTCTATTTTAAATGTTTATATCTTGGTTCCCCGTTGACGTAAAGCAGTGTTATCTCGGAGCGCAGGAGCTCGGGACAAAAGGAGGATTTATTCAGTGTGCAGACATGAGCGGCCATTTCTCCTCCTGAGCACTTGACACACAAAACAAAGGACGTGCTGTAAATGAGTTGTTCTCCTCGACAACCCTTGTTTTATTAGTTTAAAGTTGTATTACCTACACAGAGGAGACAAAGTGAGGGTTACAATGCCAGATAATACCTGTTTTTATTTGAATGAAAAAGGTATGCATATGCGGTAAACTGTGCTATTACCATTTTCAATTTGTCAGGGTTATAGTTTGCAATTAAAATCGCTTTTAAAGGTTTCAAAGGGAAAATTATTTTAACAAGTGTAGTTAAAGATTGCTTACTTGGCGTGTAATGTAACTGCATAGAGTAGATACAGTACAACGCACATCACATACTAATTTGCACATTTTACCATCATAATTACCCTTTGTTGCTATAATGAAGATCAAGAGAAAAGCTTTTTCGTACAAAATAGTTTTATTTTTTTGATCAAAACCCACAATTCAACAAAATAGAGGTATGCGTGTGAAAAATAACAGCTATTTTTCAACCCTACAAACATACTTACACTTTGACAAAAAAATAGTTACATATTGGATTAAACTACGCAACAAAGACCACAAATCCTCTCAGAATCCATTTAACATTGCACAACATTTTAGGGCCATATCCAAATAACTTACATAATACACCAAAAATAATACACCATTGCCTGCGTCTTCAATACAATCTAGTGGTCGTCATAATGACATCACATTTTTGTCATCGCTATACTATGAACAAAAAAAAAAAGAACAAAAAAAGCTCAACATTGATGGCTTTCCTTGCAAAAGAAAAAAAAAAAAAAAGACAAAATAATGAAGAAGAAAAAATAATGCAATACAAATGTATTTACTTTCTCCTTGACTGGAGGAGAAATATTCACATTGTCACTCACATCCAACAACATGACTGATGATCTACCACATGGCAGCGGTTTATGCGTGGACCTGGTGACCGTCGAACTGATACGAGAAGGACGAGTGGATGTAGTCCTGGTCAGTGGGGGAGTCGTACCTCAGGAGGCACGGGTAGTTTTCAGGCTGCACGCAGTCAAACTGCAGGTCCAGCCACTGCCTGTGAGGAGCGTTGTGTCTCCTGGCGTCTGTCAGGATCCGGTTGAGGGCCACGATGTAGCTGAGGGCCATCTGCAGGGTCTCATACTTGGACAGTTGTTTGTCCTGGCCCCACTGTGGGACCACTTTACGTAAGGAGTCGAAGGCTGTGTTCAGGCCCTGCATCCTCTTCCTCTCTCTGGCGTTGGCGGCCGACCGTCGCCTCGTGACGGTCTCGTATTTCTCCGGGCTCTTGGAGTCCGGTTCCGAGGACTCGGATCCAGAGTCAGTGCAGCTGGGTCGCCGGGACTTCATGACGATCGCTTGAAGAATCAAACCGCTGGATGTCCTCCGATCACAAAAACTCCACGAGCTACAAGTTTGGGCCTCGGGGTTCCTCGGGGTTCCTCGGAGGTCTCCTCGATGTTATCGCCTGCCGAGGTCCAAGATGTGTGTCCTTTGTGTCAGATGTGTGTAACTCCAGAGAGTGGACAGCCTGAAGAGTCCAAGGTGCCTGTGATCCCGGAGACAGTGGAGGGAGCAGCTTTTATAAGACGGAGCAGAAGAACAGGTGGCAGCAGGTGGAGTCCATGGACCCCCACCCCCACCACCCATCCTCAATATTGCATATAGAGAAACACACCCATAATGACTCATAAACACCCACACCCACTCTCAACACACACACACACACACACACACACAAACAAAACCTTAATGAAATTCCAATTATCTTGGGCTGGGCTCTGTGGCTTCACTCAGAGCCATGTGTCCCAAACACCAAAGATCTACCATCTGGAAGCACAACTCTCCACAGCTGATAGTGCAGACACACTTTGAAGAGAGTCAATAGAAACCAAGCAATTAACATGTAAGGTCTAAACTCTTAATTGAGATATACATTAATACAATACAAATTATGCAATGTTTGTACTGTCAGGCATCAGCAAATTAATTAAACTATGCACGCATTTTTCTAGAATATAAATAAAAGCACTAGTGTCCTTTTTCATCTAATTAAAATATCACTATACTTAAATTGTACTTGTACGTATAGAATAGAGTATCTCGCCTCATATAATTAATAGTTTTCTATTTCTTGACGAGTCCATAAGTTAAAATATGTTCAGCTTTTAAATGGACATTTGAATAACCTTGTATACTAAATCATTGTTATATTTAGTTGCCAGGTGTCTTTACTTTAAAAAAAGTAGATCAGAAATATTTGGAAGCCTCTTGGACCATCAAGTTTTAATAAGCCACCGAGAAGTGCCCTTTCACTTCTCATGTAACTGGTCAGCACGCGATAATAACCATAATCTGAGATTAGCCTGAGGCAACAGAAGTGGAAGTGTGGCCCATAACCTGAGGGGTTTTAATAGCACATCGGGGGGATTATGGCTCCCAAACAATATGGGCCAAGATGGTGCACAGATTACTGCACCGTCTGAGATTCTGGAGAGCACTTTGTGGACATGTAAAACAGCCGACGGTTCTTCTACTGTATGTATTTTAAAGGACATGAGTCAGAAACGGTGTTCGTCAGTGCTGCGGTCGTAATGAATCACAGTATGTGGGATGCATTAATGTCCCTCTCGTGCACCGCATGTGAAATAAATAATTGATCTGTGTGGTGGTCCGAGAAGAATGAGACGGACAGAATAATTTGTCTCTCCTTCCCATCTGCTAACATTAAATTGTGTAATTCAGGAGGAAGGATCTGAACATTGTCCTCTGTTAAACACACACACACACACACACACACACACACACACACACACACTGTTGACTGTCAGCACACACAGTCACACAAAAAACTACTTTAATCAGACTTTATGTATAACACAATGAGCTAGTAGTTATAAAATACAATATCCATCCGAGTTCCGATTAGTTCAATCTTGACCAACTACAGAATTAATTTACAAATGAATGCATCAATAACATGTGACACTTTTGCACTGTAAAAAGGATGACTACTTTTGATACCTACATGCATTTTGTAATACTTCTACTTGTAAGTATTTAAGAACTTTTACTGAAGTAAAGGATCTGAATTCTGCTTTATTTTCTGGTGCCATCCTTTGTGGGCTTCTGTCTCTCCAAGCAGGTTATGAATGATTAATGCCCGTCTCTGGTATTGGGTCATGGACACAAGCTGATGCTGTCTGGTCATTTTGGGATGGACCGGTTAGCTGTGCAATTAGGCATATAATCCCATCTACCAGTTGGTTCATTGATTACAGATTGATGTAGTTTGCCAGCTGCTGCTTGTCTGAGGGCCTCGTCTCAGACGTGGCCCGGCCCTTACGTGTCTTCCACCCTATTTTCTTTCACAACCGCTCATATGATTGGCTTGTCTGAGCACTGGTGGCTGAGCCATGCTCTCCGTCAAAAGCCATATGTCACAACTGAGGAGTGACCCGTCTGCTCCGACAGAAGCATGCGCCCTCGGAAATCCAGCTCTCCTTATGGAGAAATGGAGATTATGGCACAACGCGTATGTTTCAGTACAGGAGAAAGTGTAGGAAAAAGGATTCCCTGTGTGCATACGTGTGGTTTGACTTGATAAATCTCATTAACAGCACCGGATTAGTTTGAAAAGAGCAGCAGCAGCGCTGAGTTCACGCTTCATTTGAATGAGCAGAGCGGCGAACGCATCACACGTGTCACGATTCCAATGTGGGAACTTTTCTTACCGGTTCAAGAGGTTACTGTTATTAATAGTATTGTGTCGACACTGCAGGAATCAAGTGAGCAGAATTAGAAAATGTGAAAACTGTATTTGAAACATCGCGGCGAGATTCAGTATAAGTGAGTTATGACTAATGAATAAAAGAAATATTGGATTTTCAAAACCCAACTCATTCAAAGCCCACAGATATTTACTCCTCAGCAACACACACAGCACTCCGTTAACAAGTAGGCTTGGCAGCTGGTCAGATGAGGCTCCGAGTCTAATTAGGTCACATAAGGTGAATGCAATTTTATGCCTATTTGAACTCTCTTCCCCTCTAATTGGACTTATTAGCAATGCCTAATTGGCTTCAGAGCTTTCCTATTTGGTTTGAATTTAGCATAAGTTTAAGCTAATAGGGATCCAATTGCAGCAAAGTCATAACAAGCTCTCGGCAATGATTTAGATTTCAACATTAATGACATTAATAACAGAGCAAACTATCCATCAACCCAGGGAGGAGGACTTTTTATGGAGGCAGTATTTGTTTCTATCCATTTTATATATTAAAATAAAAAGACCTGGAGACTCTGCGTGCACCAGCTTCCCGTCCCCTCCCATGCTGTCAATCAAACCCACAATCTATATTAAGTTAACTAACGTAAAAAGGTATACATATTCACAGTGGGATCATGTTGGAATATCATTACCACTTAACAAATGTCTTCAAGTTAGCCAGCCATAGAAAATGGCATTTTTTACCCACAGCCAATCAACCACTGTGGACACACTGTGGACATCCTTTATCTGATTATTTATTTATGTGTGTGTGTGTGTGTGTGTGTGTGCCATATAAGCTCCTCCCCCGTCTCTACCAGCATTAACCTAAAAAGGAAAGAAACGAGACACCATGAACTTCATCAGTAAAGATTTAAGACGCAGCAGCATGCAGAATTATACCCACCAGCAAAGTAAACATATCACTCATTTGAATAAATATAACTTTATTCTGAGAGGGACAAAACTATTTTACAAAGTGCAACTTTACATCAGTTTAGGATGTGCTTCTCTTCAATATTTTTTTTCAAACCCACTTTTATCAAAGTTGAATTATAACCTTGTTGGTATCATTTCAAAGTCTTACCATCAAACAGAGAGCTCTTAGTCCCATCCGACTCATTGCTCTGGTCACGCGTCTCGAACTGATCGAGATAAATCGTTGATGAATTCAATCACCTGAAAGCAAAACATATTTGAAGAAATCTTTTGTGTTTCAACTATAACCGTGAATGAGAGTCACCTAACAGCGTATTACTATGACTGCAGACACGGTGTGTATACAATATTGCATCATCATCATCATCATCATCAACCATTTGGCATGCATGCACATGGGGGAAAAAAAAAAACAAAAAAAAAAACAGGTGCCAAAATATGAACCAGTGATGAACATCAAGAAATTATCTCAGTAAATGTAGAAAGAACCCCACCTTGCTGGAGCCATTTAAATAAACCGCTCTAAATGGCACATTCAAATGTCTATTAATATACTCTAAACTACTTGTGATTATTAATAAATATGTTTATATTTATCAACATGTTCAAATAAACTTCAAAAGAAACTATTACGACTAGTTCAGGTACATATTATTTGCAGTAAAAATAAGCACTTTGAGAACAGGACTAACAATTAAGAACAGATCGTCGTCACCAACATTCAGCAGATAAATATGATGTAGAAACACGACTCCACCCAGCTGATGGCTCATGACCTAAGACTTTGCAAATCGTTGTTTTTTTTCTGTCTGTGAAACATGTTTTTCTATGACTTGAGTAAATAGGAATGGTGACAAACCCACTATCAGTGCCGATAGCTTTAACACAACCACCCGTCACTTCAAACGCATCACACACACATCACATGGCAGTCTGCTCGCCGTTCTCCTTTGACCCCTTTTTTGACCCCAGCGTGTGAACTCTTAAGGGGGGGGGGGGGGGGGGGGGGGGGGGTCGCCACGCTGCAGTGTCACAGCTCCTCGCTCTCCAGCATGACCTCCGGAGGGCAGCTGGAGAACAGGATGGGGTTGTTCTCCGACGTGGGGAAAGTCGACTTGATGTCGAGCCCCTGGCCCGTCAGAGCGGCATAGCGGCTGCCCGTACGCGGAGCCGTTTTCATGATGCTCTGATGCCACCGGGCTAAAAGGCGCAGCAGACAGCTAGGATTACTACCAAAAACGAGGCACATTGCTCAATAAAGCCGATAGTCACACAGCTGTACAGCATATTCACCGTAGATATCAAGCCTGCAGGTGCAGGACACAATTCCGGCCTCGTTCTTTGCCGACACTGTGTACCAGCCAGCATCGTCCTTCGACGTTGGCTGGATGAGGAGACACACATATCCGGTTGCATCCTGGGTCATGCTGAAATAAACGGAGCGTGGAGAATTCATTCCAGTTCCAATAGGTATCTTTGATACTATTAGGTTGCAATACACAATACCAAAAACAGCTACACGGAGAGGCTCAGAACTCCTACTGACCTGATTCTGTCCTTAGTTTTAGGAATGGTGTCATTGTCTTTCTTCCAGAAGATGACGGGAGGGGGCATGCCCACCACCCGGCACTCCAGCCTGACTGGTGTCCCATCAGGAATACCAATGTTCTGCAGCTTCTCCACAAACTGGGGAGGGTGCTTCATCTCTTTCTCTGAAGCGGACAAGACTTGGATTACAAGAACTTCCGAACAGGGCATGGGACATCACACTATTCAACTGCTTAGTGTATGAGCAATTCATTCCTTCACACTGACCGTATCCAGTCCTTACCCACAACTTTAAGCTCGAGACTAAAGGAGCTCTGCCCGGCTTTGTTGCTGGCGATGCACGTGTACGTGCCGCCGTCGTTCTGTGTCAGAGGATCAATGACCAGAGAATGGATGCCGTTCTCCCGCACCAACATCTTGTGGTAATGGTCTGGATAGATTGGCCTCCCGTTGACCAACCACATGAGCTCTGGATTGGGGAGGCCGCTCACCTGTAGGACAAAGAAAAGTCAAAGTAAAGAGATGCAAACATGTTATATCGTTGGAGTGCACGCCAGGACCTGCTGCCTACCTTACAGTCTAGTCTACATAGTCTTCCTTCATGAGCCAGCATGTCCCCCGGAGCCTGGAGGAAGTGAGGCCGAAAGAATTGCTCCTGGGTTTGCTCGCTTTCCACTTCCTGTATGCGGGCTCGCACCCTAAAAGAAAACGTGAGCAGAGCATATTGTGGGGCGCAAACGCACGCTTGGACTTTAACGTGGTGTATGTTAGCGTTTTAGTTTAGACGCACACAAAATCACAAATCATTACTATTGCCAGGGAGGAAACTCAAGAACCGTCTGGTTCCTCGTGCTGCAGAGGGCTTCTTCTTACCTCTGCAGATCACAGTGCACACTCAGTCCTGCTCACCTCTGAGAGTGAACGGGCGTCAGGCGGTTTCGGGGAGGTCCCGTTTGGACTAACAAATGACCCGAGCAGCTTATTCGTCCCTGATGGGCATTAAAGATCAAATATCGGAATTGTGCTGCTGGTGAGAAGGCGTTGACAGTATGAACAGGAAGTGTGAGGCATCACCTGAGGATTGGCTGCCATGACGGTGTAGTTGCCGTCGTCGTCATTGGTCGTGGACTCGATATGTAGAGCGCAGGTCCCATCGCCCTCTCTTATCTTCTTGTAATGGGTTTTCTTCCTCACGATCTGCTTGCCATCCTTGAACCAGTAAACCTGGTGAGACACACATGTGGAGGATACATTAGAGGAGACGAAAGTGACACGAGCACGCCGCCATTTGTTACAGCACAGTTGTTGACCCCTTCACCTTTGGAGATGGGATTCCCAACACTTTACACGAGAAGGTGACAGGCACGCCTTCCATGGCTTTGAAGTTCTTCAGCTTCTTGTCAAATATGGGCGCGATGCATCGTCCCGTGGGCACGTCGTCGTGCTGCACCTCGTCGTCCGACTCCTCCACCGGCGTCCGCTCCAAGCGGAATTCGATCTCGCTCATTAGCCTCTGCTCGAAATTGGACACTTTGTACGCCTGGAAAAGTAAAAAAACCACACCGCGTGAAAGTAATCGCCACGGTGCACGTTTGCATCACATCCGGAGCTTAACACACTGCAACAAATGCTCCTGGAGAGGTACGCAATATTCAGGAACATGATATAAACGTGCATCTACCAACATGTGGCATCCGTGTTATTAAAGTAGCAATAAATAACAAAAAAAAGCTATTGTTGTCACTTTAAACCGATTGGGGATAATTATCATGCAGTGGCATGGCATCCGTCTGGCGGTGTCATTCCTGGTTGGCGAAACAAAAACCGGGCTGAAGGTTAAAGGGAAGATGAACTCTAGAGGTGAACTGCAGAGTCGAGAGACGAAGCCAGCAGGAGATCGTTAACGAGTGTGAAAACGAAAAAAAGCAAAATGCACGTTTGTGAGTCGAGGTCGGTTTTGGTTTTAAAAAGGGTGGACTATATGTCATGTTGGCCTTTTGGGACAATCTGAAATGCAAACAGGTGAGGGGCCGCACGCATCAGTGGGGAAAATACAATGAGTTAAGGGGAAACAGCACAGCACAACAGTAGAGTCGCTAGAACACTAGAACTACAGCAAAGCTACCCGGCTTAAGCAACTTAGAGAAAGTAGTTCAAACTAATGTACATGTAAAGATTTTACTTAATATGGTACATAAAACTCACACGCAAGCACTTCACAGGTCATACATATATTTAACTATTTAGACTATTTGCTTGTCTAAAGAACTTTTAAAAAAAATGGTTGTTCTTGTTCAATTTCAACAACTAAAACATCTAAACTTTCTGAAAACAATGAACTCCTGTCCATTTGCACTACACAAAAGGTGAAAGGTCACTACTTGAATCATCACTGTGCCAGTATGAATGTGCTGTGAACCAGCAAGCTGCTTCAAAGTGTAGATTAAAAGGACAGTTAACCCCAAAATCAAGAGGGAAAACGCTGTATTTTTGATTTTGTGGTGAACTATCCCTTTAAAACTACGATGTAGTTCATTACTCCCCAACACTGAATGCAGGTTATATATTAGTACAGAAGCTGGAATTCTTGATTAGAGATATTAACCATGGTATTTAGACAATGACGTTTCTTAATCTCGGTCTGAAACATTTTAATAACCCATACAGCCTCGAGCAAACCAGTGCTTGGGACGGGAAGATCCTTGTACCTCATCATAGTTAATGACAGTAGCAGGAATGTTTGGTCCAAGGGGTCTGCTCGCTGTTTTCCCCTCATTACTCAGCTTCTATGAGAGGATAGGGATGGATGAAGACACACGTCGTCTACACACAAACATAGAGGCCTACTGATGGAATAACACACAAGCAAATTGTTAATAAGCATGTTGTTACGCTACATGGGCACACAACAGTGTATATATATATATATATATATATATATATATATATATATATATATATATATATATATATATATAACTGGGGAGGAAATGATGGCCGATGCTCTGTTGAATGGTTCAATCGGAGCGATTTGTTGTCCCTTTATCCTTTGAAACATCTGTTTTTTATTATCTTTCAAAAATATACTGTATAAAGATCTCAAAATGAATTAATGAGTAGAAACCTGGAGACAGGTGAGAATACTGCACAGTCATTGGTTAACATACGGTGACTACATAACTTAAAGCCTTAGTTAGAATGTGTGTAAATCCCGTCAACAAACAGATCAGTTATTGACATTTATGAGCAAGGAAATCCACTTCCTATCTAAAGACTTCATGGAAAATAAATGTGTTTGCATTATTGTATTTATTCACCAGATCACTGCAACTGAAGCAGTGAAAAAAAGTGGAGACTACGTCGTACCTGTTGATGTGCAAAATGTGGAGTATAGTCTTTAAATTGAAGCTTTTTCTCAATATCGTGGAGAAGAATTTCTTTGCTTTCGCGAATGTCTTCAATCGACCGGAGGTGCACCTTTGGGACGTTCTTTTTTAACCTGAGGAGACAGAAGGGAAAAGTGTATTGCAGCGCGGGACAGGTCACCAATCTCGTGAGCATCGTGGTCCGTACCCTAAAGGAGCTCCCTTGGGCAGGCCCATTGAGTTGGTGGGCTGACTCAGGCTCAGGGACGGCAGGACGGAGCTCAGGAACGCCACGGGGTTCTGAATGGGGCTGGGGGTGGAGCTGCTGGACGTGGGAGAGGAGGCCTGGAGAGGCGACTGGGCTCTTATGGCGAACAGGCTGTTCAGGAAGGCCGCCGACACCGTTGTGGGTGAGGAAACGAGGGAGGGAGGGCTGGTGGGGGACTTGAGCACCCTCGTGGGGAAGATCCTGGGTGGCGGGGAGAACGGTGGGAGAGTAGGGGAGCTGGCCGCGGAGGAGTTGAGCTCAGCGGCCAGCTCCTGGAGCAGAGGGACCGGTGACTCTGTCGGAGAAGGACTCCTGACTGGGGAGAAGGCCTGAGCAGCGATGAACTCTTTGGGCCGGGCGTAGTTGAAGGTGTGGGAGGTGGCGGTGAGGTTCATGAGGGAGGCGTGGGTGCTTCTCAGTAGCGCAGCAGGAGATGTGATCTGCTCTAAGGCCGAGGTCGGACCGGTAAGGGTCGTGCTGAACTTTGGTGCAGGAGGAGGGAAGAATTGGGGGGTAGGTGCAGTTCTGGCAAGAGCTGCAGGGGAGAAGTTGAGGTGGGAGGCATGGATGGTGTTCATATGGGTTACAGGAGCTATACTGAAAGGGGGGGCAGTTTTCAGCTGTGGGACAGGCGGAGGAGAGGTCAACAGGGAAGGAGTCTTTAGCTGAGTAACTGAAGGAGGGGAGCTCAGAGGATAAGTGTCGAGAAGAGGCGAATAGGTGGTGTTGAGAGCTGGAGCGGAGCTCAGAGAGGGAGCAGGGGGAGCGGTGGTCAGCGGAGGTGCAGACTGGGGCGTTTGCTGCGGGGGCGACGTGGTGTTAAGGAAGGGCTGGAAAAGTGGCGGATGGGGTTCACGCTGCACTCGGGGTGACCACAGAGGACCTTCGTTGAAGCCTTGGACCTCGGGCTGGATCTGGATCTGTAATTGGCTGTGGGTCTGAGGCTGGGTCTGGGTCTGAGGTTCGGTCTCCTGCAGCTGCTCCATGAGGACCTGATTGTGCAGGAGCTGAAGCTGGACCGGGTCCCTGATGATCAAAGCAAAAAGAAAAGAAAAAGAAACTTCTAAAATAATGACACTATACATGGTGAAAGTGAGAGCGGCTCAGTGCTCTCATAAATTAAGTCCACACTGTAAAGCCCAGCAGGAATGAGCAGCACGAAGAATCCTCTGCCCTTTTATGGGCACCCTACAAACAAAACACCGGCCAAGCTCTTTGAGCTTTCATTCTAAACAGGAGGCGCTCTTTTGTTTTTGTCAAATTAATACTATACAGAACAATACAGGACAAATTGTCATTCTCATCTTTGTCTTTTAAGCCTACGATGAACAAAAACAGCAGTAAACCGCTCATCTCAGCACAAAAGATTATCAGAAATATGAAATGGACACCGATACATAAAGGTACACTTACAAATAGAAAATGCCATCCTTTGTTTTGGAAAGCCGGAAGGTCCACATTTGAAGCCTGCATGCATTCAATTATAAATTGCAACTGACTACAGACTACTAGAGCTAGAGGAGGAGGAACCTCCCACTGAAAAGAGTGTGCTTTTTTTTTGCTCCACTCACAGTTTGGGTTTAGCCAGCACTGGTGGTGGTCCTCTGTTGAGAACCTCATCCAACTGGCTGGATGCGTCACTTTGTTCATCCTCCTCATCTTCGGGCAGTTTGAAGTGCACACGCAGGCCGACCCTGGAGCCGACGCGGGAGTCTTTGTGGTTCGTCGGGGCACCCGTCTTTAGGCAGGAGTTAGCAGGGGGATCGGGGAGGGGCACCACAACGAGGCTCCCATTCTGATGGTTTAGGGTCCCCTTGACTTTGGGACTCGTGTCAAGCGATGTCATCGAAGGTGGGGACGCTTCCTGCTCAGCCGCAAATTGAGACGTGAAGGGTATTGGGTACGAGAGCACCTGTCCGCGGCTCTGTGGTTCTGGATGTGGTCCACTGGATCCAGGA